>NC_079169.1:80891778-81051778 GCF_947568905.1 Ostrea edulis
TTTTTTCCTTTCTATCCCTTAAAGGCATAGGGTCTATCTTTTATCTCAAAAATGACATCACAATATTTTGCAAGAAGAACTCCAAAAAAACAAATTTGTAATATTAATTATGAGTTATCTATAGCTGCAGCGCTTTGAAAATGAAGTCATTTTGACGTTTTAGTCCTATATAAAATTTTTGTCTGGAGGACATTATATTAAACTTGTACCCAGCTGATTGGTGGCTATACAAACAAACATAAGAGATGCGAAATCAACAGGGTACTAGTTTAGGCAAATGAGAACAGGGAATTATTTTGTAATGACTATCGTTATCCAATGTGTTTGTAAACATTCTGAAGAACTTTGTGTGATTTTCTAGTTATGATCTTAAATTTCGCCACCTTTTTGGAACATGCAAAATTTCACCAATATCTTAGACCCTATGCCTTTAAATTCGCTTTAATAATCCTTATATTTGATTGAAAAACACTTGTTTTCTATCAAAATCATGCCCTACAATAATTTCTAGTCCGATTTTATTGAAATATAATTATTGATATATACAGAAATGTAAATAGATCTAGGCCTAGTACATAGTATAGGTTTTTTTTTATCATAATATTCAAATGTAGCTAGATCAAGTAGCTGTTTCAAAGCTCTATATAAAAAAAATCTACAGTAACCCATGGATCTATCCCCACAAAAACTTAGAAGATAATGTTTGAAAACGAAAATGATGTGTGGGTCTATATACTGAATGCATTCTGATCACGAGAAAGCAGTCTTTCTCCAGTTTGCATTGAGCTTAGAACTGTGCCAGGCGACTAGCGCATCCTAGTCAGGTTGCTTACAAATGTAACACTGTTCAAGGACTCTTAATATAGACAGAAGTACAGATGACCCCCCCCCCCCCCCCATATTCTCCCCTTCCTTACTTGTTTTGGGCCTACCGGGGAGGGGGGGGGGTAATATGAGTCGTCTCATACTTGTCTACATAACTTAAACGCCACTGTCACATACATGTATTATCATGCGTAAATGGTTGCATTTATATGGAACGTTCCAGGGTCCATCTAAGTACGTTCGCGTTCTTTAGCCTAAGTTCAATATGCTGGGTTAATAGGCTAGTCTTGTCGAAAAGTTTCCCAAATTTAGGCATGAGTTGATGTTACCAAAGTTACTTACCATCGCGAGGTAGTTGTTGTCCATCAATATTTTCTTTGTCAAAGGGCGCTGCATGAACAAGAAAGATGATAATAGAAACCACTACACATGCAGTAGATAAACTCTTGCTGAAAGACCTCATTTTGAACACAGACAGAGCAATGTTCAAGAACAAGTTACGTCACAAAAGATGAGATGACGTCATAAAATAGATTTTAGGCCTATTTCCCGGTTTATGTCATGTGCGTAAAATTATTCATGCAATATAATTCATTTTCAATATAAAATGTTGAGAACTTGCGCTTGTACATGTAGGTAAAGTTAGCGTCAAATGAATGTAAGGGGGAACTGATGGGAAACACATTTTTAGAACTTTATAAGTCAATCTAATATGCTGACGGTGCTACTGTAGGTCTATAATGTCAAGACGGAGCGACTCAGTGCAGCTACGTAATGCAGGATTTTGATCAGGTTCAATTAAAAATATATATATTCACCAAATACTTTAAAATACCAGGCATGTAATTACATTCTCTACTTTCCTTACTTTCAAAATCAATTAGATGCCCAAAAATGTCTTGAGTCAAAACTGCATGAAGTCTTGTCGCAAACCTCGTGTAAACAACACTAGGCCCGTCCGTGGGCATAATCCTTTTCATTATGAAAATGTTATTTCAATAAATTGATTAATCCAACACTTTATGCATATACATATGTACATGTATGCGCGGATCCATATTTTTTCTATATTAACCCCCCCCCCCCCCCTTTTTTTCCCGATGCACACCTATATAATCTAAAACTTCACAAAGAAAAATTGGGGAATATATGAAAATGATTATAATAGGATAATACCATTTTCAAAAATATCTCTATTTAATGGCAAGACGGTTATCATCCTGAAAATTCATATGATAATCCCTAGGCTATGTAGCAATGGTATGTTTCAGAAGAGGAAATATAGCAATTTGACAGTGTACAGAATCCTAGTTTTAACACAAAATTTGATCAAATAAGTCAACATTCACATATGATTATTGGATATATTGCTATAATTTGAGCCCCCCCCCCCCCCCCCCCCTTGTCATTGTAAGTATACATTGAGATTTATTCACAAGCCTAGGAATAATGAATAGATTTTCAGTCGTGAATAATAATTGACATGGTTGGTTATCATGGCAAGGGGGGGGGGGTCGTCACCGTGGTTTGCATTACTGGATGTACCTGGGAATTGAAACTGGTAAATACAGCATAGTGCCATAAATGAGTAAACTTTTATTTTTTACTATATAATTCATTGAAAACAACCACTTTTCTTAATTATTTTCATTAACTTATCAAGATTCAATCTATAGTAACTTTCACACCATTAAGGTAGTTCCACCCTCATGGGACTTATCAAGATTCAAAGTAGAAAAGTTGTATTGATTTCCACTTTATAACTTGTTAGTCAGAACAATGATAACTGTGAAAAGAAGTTAAATCAGTGTTTAGTGCAGTTGGAACAAATTAAAGATATGTGTACATCTTTCGAACATTTCAAAGAAAATGTCATGAAAACTTTAGAGAGAATAGAAAAACAAATGAAACCCCCACTGTCCTACTCTGAAGTTGTAAGCAACTCTAACCATATTGAGCCTCAAACAGATCATGACACTGCAGATAGGAAACCCTGCATTTTACTAATTGGTACATCAAATGTCAAGGGTATAAATGAAAGCAAACTCACTCCAGTTGCAGAAATTATCAAGGTGATACAGTACACCGTAAAGGGGACAATTGAATTTGTGTTTTCCTGCAACTTACACCCAGATGTCATAATTCTCCACTCATTGACAAATGACTTAACAAAAATGGATCCAGAAACATGTGTCAAGGCCCTGGAAAATTTGATTCAAGTCATAAAAGACAAATGGCAAAACAGCACCACAATAATATCACTGGTCACTCCAAGATTAGACAACTTAGTAATGACATTTCTGATCCTAATAATTACAGGGGCATTACAGTTACTAATGCAGTTGGAAAGTTATTTAACAAGATATTGGACATTCGTCTTGATAAATTTCTTGAAAAATACCATATTATTAGTGATTGTCAGATAGGATTTACCCCAAAAGCTAGAACATCAGACCATATGTTTATTCTTAAGACAATTATTGACAAGTACTGTAAGTCTAAGGATGGAAAAGTGTTTGCCTGCTTTGTGGATTTTCAAAAAGCATTCGATTCAGTAATCCATACTGGAATCAAAATTAAGCTCCTCAAAATTGGAGTTGGAACAAATTTTTACCAAGTTATCAAAAGCATGTATACATCAAGCAAGTCATGTGTCCTTCTAGAAAACAAAGTCACAGATTTTTCCCCAATAACATTTGGGGTGAAGCAAGGTGATAACCTTAGTCCGAATTTATTTAAAATCTTTATCAATGACCTTCCAAACTATCTAGACTCCACTGCTGACCCTGTCTATGTAAATTCAAATCCAATTAAGTGCTTGATGTATGCTGATGACATAATTTTACTCTCTTCCTCTGCTGATGGATTACAACAAGAGTTGAATATTTTACATAAATATTGCAATGATTGGTGTCTCAAAGCAGGTAGACTCTCCAAATCAAAATTTTTCTTTGATGATGTCGAGCTTGAATGTGTATCAGATTATAATTACCTAGGAGTTTTATTTTGCTCTTATGGTTCTTTCTCCTTTGCTCAAAAACAACTTTATCAAAAAGCCCTAAAAGCTTTCTTTAAACTCAGGAAAGATTTCATTTCACTGAATCCACATATTAAAACCACTATGCACATTTTTGACCATACCATTAAACCTATCTTATTATATGCATCTGAAATTTGGGGTTCTATAAATTCATCTTCAAAAATATTAAGAACGCCAGGCTGTACCATTAATAAAATGTACTCCAACCTATTTTGTGACAAACTTCATTTGAAATTTTGTAAATCAATACTTGGGGTACACAAATCTGCAACAAATTTTGCTGTGTTTTCTGAATTGGGAAGATTTCCTCTACACTCTGACATTGTCAAATCCATATTAAGTTATTGGTACAGACTTGGAAACCTTGGTCAATCTTTTCCACTATTGAATGATGCATATTGTGAATCTAAGTCACTGTTTGAACAGAATGTTCCGTCATGGTACAGTACCACCAATTTTCTTATCAATAAGCTAGATGGTGTTCAGAATTTGACTTGTGTCAAAGTACATAAATTCAAAAGTGAACTGAAAGATTGTTTATTCAAAAATTATATTAAGGAATGGAAATAACAAGCTACTTCACAATACGACAAAAAATTAAATTGCTACATATCTTTTAAACAAAACTTTGGTCAGGAGAAATATTTAGAATTACTCAAAAACTTTGAGCAGAGAAGTTTTACACGCTTTCGCATATCGGCACACAGATTAAATATTGAAAGAGGCCGATACCAAGGCATTCCTAGACAAGATAGACACTGTACTAGATGTAATACCAATACACTTGATGATGAAAAACATTTTTTACTGTCATGTTCTCATAATGAGGAAGAAAGAAATGTTTTATATGAATTGGTGAATAACTGCTGTAAGAACTTCTGTAACATGAATAATGATCAAAAGTTGATCTGGCTCATGACAAATGAAAATGCACAAATACTCAAACAAATCAGTAAAATGATTTTAAAAACAGGGATATAGAATACTAAGGGTTGTATAACTATACTTGTCTGTATAATTTACTCCTTATCACTTTCAAATAAACACATCTATAAATAAGCTAGCTGTCTCGAATACTTGGGGTACAAGACTGCCAGTCTGATTGACTTGGTAAAGGCACCGTCCCTTGGTACCCCCTGTATTCGTGACAACATTTCATCCTGGCTTATCAGATTGAGCATTTATTTTTAGTATCTTATTGGTTTGTCAGTGCTATAGAAGAAGCTGCGCGAGGGGATTCTCTCTCTCTCAAAAAAAAGAGTTCGTCTAAGTTTCTTCAACAGAAATATATATCAAAAATATAGATAAACAATTTATGCAAAATAAAATAAACACGACTATTCAAAAAAAAAAAAAAATCACACCTCTGCTTCTGCAATTCTGAGAGTCAAATATACTCAGCCGGGGATGACAATTGTCCAGTTTTCACCCTGCGACAACTTCTTGTCACAGACCCGAATGTCACATCGCTATTTAATAACCGTTCGAAAGCTGCACTGGCATCTCCACAATCAGAGAATGCGTGGTTCACAGCAAAGCCCGTCAAAGCGTACCAGTTCGAAATTCATGTCTAACTTTTCTAGAAATTCTGGCTGTTCTCAAAATTACACCACACACTGCTTTAGAGCGTCTGCAATTCAAGCCCTTAACGACGCCGGTTTCGAACTCTGGCAAATTATGTTCATGAGTGGGCACCAGTTGGAGGCTTTCATACAAAGTTGCAACAGACATTGCAGTGATTATCAAAAGCAATGTCTCAAGCAATTCATTGGTAAAACTCGCAAGACCCTCTGCAACACGCAGTCATCCACTTGGAAGCCATGACAACCCTCAAGAGAACCCTGCCTGTCTGGTCTTTGATCCCATCCCACATCATGCACGTGTCCCAAGCTTGCCGTTAGTACCGACATCGACATCAGTCCCACTCAACAAAATTCCAGCATTTTTCTTTCTACAGGACTAATCTCTAACTCGTCCTTTCAATACTGCACTCACAAGAAACCCGCGTTTGCTAACTGTAAACACTCCGTGAAAGCCGCCATGAACGGGTTTAGTTTAACTACGTACGCCCGTCTCGAAATGACAGAGAATGTGTTCCAAGAATAAATCGTTAATTCAATTCAAATCACATGTTTTATCACTAAACTCAATGTTTTAAAATATTTAAGACGGAAAACTGCACCATCCGCTACACGCAAAGATGCAGTTTTCTCGTCTTTATTTTTCGTAGTACACATCATACCTGATCTCTCCAACAAGAACAAAAAATTCCTTAGTACAATAACAGACCCAACTTCATCCACTTCATTGTTAGGGGAAGATCCAGGAATTGCGGTGGGGGGGGGGGGCAACTTTATGAGGCAGGGGGTCTGGGGCCGCCTTGAAGCCCCCAGTGGGTCCATGGGGAGCCCTCCCTAGTGGGAGCCCAGGGGGCGAAGCTGCTGGATTTTACAAATTTTATAGGGCTTGAAATGTGCCTCTTATATATAGTCATTTTTACTATAATCTGTCATTTTTGATAAGGTGAAATTGATAAAATGACTCATTTTAAGGGTTTTTGGAAAAAATGTAAGTTCTCCCAGAAAAAGCAATTCAATAAATTAAAAGATTTTGTCATTTATTTCTCCGAAATTGGAAGAAATTATTGCTTCTTTTATCGTTTATAATTTTCTAAACAAGCAGTCTTATACCCCCTCCTCCTTACACTCGTTAGGAGTGTAAGGAGGAGGGGGTGGTTTTAATCAGACTGCTAAACAAGAGACCACGATTTACCTTTAAAAATAAAAATTTAGGGGGGGGGGGGTCGGGTCGCCGGCAGCGCCCCCCTTAAATCCGCCACTGCATGTATGTAACTACACTGTATCAATGTCTTAAACTGATTCCCAACGTTGAAACATCTCTGACATTAACAAAAATTACTCCAGAATGTGACTGATATAAGAATGTATGAAATATGAGACGTACTATATGTCAGCTGAACCATTGCCAATTTATGTCTAATTTATCTCTCCACATTTATAGATCTTGGAAAATGATATTAAAAATGGACAGTTTTATTTCTGAAGTCATCTTTCGTAAGCCAAATTATCAGGCTACACCAATTAAGAATTTTATGTTCCTCTGTTTAGTAAGTTCGTTGACCGAGTTTTGAAATAAAAAAAGATTACATTTCAGATAAATGTTTGCATAAGTGCCGCTTGAAAAGGTGAGATCACGGTGACCTAGATACATGTTATTTTTTTTTTTTTTTTTTTTTTTAGAAAAAATAGTAGCATGAATTCATCATCGATTAAAGTAGTATATTCGATCTGTTGCCATAAGCCTTTAAACAGTAAGTTAAGTGTGCATCTAATGTACGTAGAAGCCTATTCAAAATGGTGCATGCATAACGAGGCAACCCCCCCCCCCCAACCCCCCAACCCCCGAATTGCTCCTAGATTCATTTTATTTTTCGAAATTGCAATCATTAAACAATTTATTGGTATTACTATAATTATGTACACTATATTTCTGAAAGCTAAAAAAAATAATAAAATAGATAAAAAAAAAACAACCACCAACTAAAACTGTTGTAATTAATATTTGGGTAGAGAGACAGTTATTACAAGATTATCTTCATAAGATTATCTTCATGACCAATATGGTAGTCTTTGTAATCTATCCAGCGTGCGGGACTTCAGATTTAAACACTCTCGTCACGGTTTTTCAGCAGGGCTATGAAATTACAAACCTCATCGACTCTTTATTTGAAAATTGCGACCAATTACCACCAATCCATCATACCCCATTACAGAGTTTCTGAAGATGAAATGTATACCTTTGACCTGGTATATTTTATTATTGGTGAGATGGTGCGACTTCTTAACGGGACAAAGATATAATTTAAGGATCAGAGATCCTCAACAGACAATGAACTTGAAATCTTCCAAAACTTAAAATGAGAGCGATTTTCCCATATGACGAATCACTTTTAGTTTAGAAATGTGTACTCCTTTATATTGTAAACAAAGAATACAGAAAAACAACTTTGATAAATCGTTGAGTGCAAACTCATCTCTTTCCATTGTAGATTGCAATTTCGAAAAGTTTTGCATGTGCATAAGAATTTTTTCTGACATGAAAGGAATTCATACAATGCTGCCTCTGTGCAAACATTGAGCAGTTCCCTAGAATATTTTGCGTATCGCAAAATCATTTCAACGATGAAATATATTATTATGTAAAAGTTTACTTCTGAAACACCTGGCTGAATGTGAAACCATGTTCACCTCGTCACCTGGAGTTTGTTCAGGGAAAAATTTACATGAACTCCACCCACCAAGGTTAAAAAGCCACGAGACTAGTAGGATTTGTACAAACACTTCACAGGAATGATAAGAGAATGACGTGTCATTGTGTACATTTGTACCACATTGTATAAGACGAATAGTTCTACTGGCATAGTTGTGTGTTCTTCAATCTGTGATTAAATCACGTGCACCGTGTTGGATATTGGGTAAAATCATAGTAGAGTTTCTAATATGCATGTATATAAATATGTAAATAGCTAATATGCATTTCTATCTATAAATATGTTCTTGTTGGTCGTTTATCAAATAAGTTTTTATTCACAGTAGATTCCCTTAAGAAATCCTCATAACATTTTCCCCAGTGCTCTACCGTGCTCTACCGTATGTAAAATATTTGGTAAAGCGTGATGGCATAAAGATTTCTACATGTATGATACGTGAACGTGTTAATCAATGAATGCTCTTCTTCCATTTAACACATGCTGACTAAATCTGACTGGTCCGTGGCAGCATACATGTCCAGATGGTCGAGCATAATGTCGCCGATGTCGAGAGATTACAACCAAAGTGGCTATCCTTCATTTTCATACAATGCCGTTTCAGCATGCATCTGAGTCGTGGTAATCTATAGCCACGCCTGTCCCATCAGAAATCATAATCACCAACTGTCGCGAAAGGTCCATTAGTCCGAACCCCCCCCCCCCCCCCCCCAACCCAATCATACGCTGCACACATATCTAAAATTATTGGTTTTCTGTTTAAAAACTTGACTCCAACGGGACATTTTCTTGAATATGTTGCATCGATTTGAAAAATTAGGCAATCTCATATACAGTACCTTGGAAATACTTCGTTATAGCTGATCAACTGATTACACAGGTACCCGGTATTATCAATATAGGATGTGTACTCTAAGACGTCTTTACGTTGTACTATATTGATATTTCAATTAATCAAAATTTAAGATACGCTAGAGTAATTTTCTTTTACTTAGGATTTCTGCTAGCAGGCATGAATTCAACCAATCATCTAGGAAGCAATAAATTCATAAATGTTTAGCGCATCGGTCAATGATGACCTTGTAAAACTGTACAACAGAAACCCTATTTGTTTTTCTACTACTGTGAAACAACGTCTTAAAGATCAGTATATATAAAGAAATGGCAAAGTGATAACCTTGAGTCGCCTAAGGGTCAGATATGCGGTATTTTCAAAAGCGTGAAAAATATCTGAATATACTACCTCAAAAAGCTAGAACAATATTTATTAAATTCAAAACTGCAAATCACCGTCTCCCAGTTGAGACTGGAAGATGGCGTGGCACTCCAAAAAGTAGTTGTCATATCTGTAACAAGGGTGAAATAGCTAATGAATATCATTTCATCCTCGAGTGTCAGTTTTGAAAGAGTGGCGGAAAAATATCTGTATAAAATTATTGTTATGAACGAAACTTTTACAAATTTTCTGAATTATTGTCAACTGCTGACTCCAAAGTACAATGTACAAGTTTATCAAATTGTGTAGTGTCGTATCTGAGATATATGACCAAGTCTGCCCTCCATAATTCATATTATCATTGTGCTCTTTTCACGTGTACCTTGTATGTATTGGTATATGCATGCATTGTCAATAGAACCCATAAAGTGGTGTGTGAGAGAATAAACTGAACTTGAATTCTAAAAACCCAGACAGTAATTAAGTGCTCCATCTTTAGTATGGTAAAGTTTATAAATGTATTTCCTAGGTAGTGTCCATTATAATAAGTGTTTCATTAAATCTGAATTTGTAACCTTGTACTTTTAAGATGTTTGTTTCATTATACATGTGATAAAACAATTGCAGCATTTTCATGAGGTCAATACATGCTTTAATTGACTTGTTTAGGTCGATAAAAACATGATCAATATACATTCATCAGGACGCGAAAAAAAAAACACATGAAAAAACAAAACAACCAAGTAATGACATCATCAGACTGCGAAATTTGTTTATCATTTTGTGTAAACACGTAATATCACCGGGGGAAAGTGTAAACAAAATATTGTTACCATCATTCTCTACATATCCAGCACATTATCTACTAATTCTAAACATAGCTGTAAGATCGAAATTGAATTTGGTGGAACAATTGCCAGCCCTAAAACGAATTCATAAGGAAGAAAGTTGTCCAGAAGCGCCAAAACGGTACATAGCTTTTAATCGTCTAATTCAGTCTTAATATTTACCACAACGACCATTTCTGTTTTCAAAGTCATAGCTCGGAATGCATGAATACGTTGTATCAATGGCCTTTATTTTTGCAGTTACTGCCCTTACACCGGAAGTAGGGATATGTTTACCGATGGGGTCCCAAGCTAGTAACAAATAGGGTATTGTAAAGCTTACGGTACAAAAACTTTATCATGGGCTGAGTTTTAACAGGTTGTATTATATCTCTTATAATAACAAGGTTTAGTTTCTTTGATTGTATGAAGAACACTTTGGAATTTTCGTTAAATTGAAAGGATGGGGAGAGGGTACATGTATAGATTTGATTCTTAATTCGTCCAATACCAAAACTTTCATAAGTAATCTGTACAACAACAAAAAAACCAAAAAAAATAACAACAGACACCTGGAAGCAAAAGCAATATGAAACCATATGATAAAACATAAATATAATCAGGTATGTAACATTGCTTTCAAAATAGGGAGAGGCAAGGTGAAGTTGACTATACAATTATTGGTTGAAAATTCTTGACAAGCAAAAATAAACTAAAAATATAACAAACTCAAAAGCTCCAAATCCTAAATCGTGGGGGAGGAAGGGGTGGGTGGGTGGTAAGGTTGGTTCTGAAATTCAATTCATTGCATGGTTCCTTAAATTTTAAAATAGTCAAATAGTGTTTAAATAGTTCGTTCCTTAAGGTATTCCATGTATAATGAAAGGATAATGAACAATTTTGAAGGATTTAGATCAACATAAAACTTTATTGTTAAATAATGATGGAAGTGAAGCGGATGAAATTCACATGACTGGTAAATGATTAGAAGCTGACCTTTTTGCACTTAAGACTTTTTGGAAGAGTTGTCTGCCCTTTGTAAAAATAAGAAAAATCTAATTTTCTAAAAATGTGTGTGGTCAATGATTAATTTTATTTCATATTTTCATAAAAAGAAAGTGTATGTAACTTTCTACCAAGAGATTAGTATGAATATATAATTTGTTTTTAAAATATTGTAATAAAAGATGCTTTTCCCATATACTTCAATGTTAAATTCTAGGTGAAATATATCAAGCAGTAAACAAAATTTAGAAAATTCCTACCGTGGGTTATTTTTATTTGATGAACCCTTCAAAATGATACCATGATTACAAATATTCCACCATCCATTTACTAGATATGAAATATGGTCATTACACATTGAATACCTTAAATACTATAATTCCATTATAATTCAATGCTATTATATAAAAAGGGAGCAAATTCAATGCTATTATATAAAAAGGGAGCAAATTCAATGCTATTATATAAAAAGGGAGCAAATTCAATGCTATTATATAAAAAGGGAGCAAATTCAATGCTATTATATAAAAAGGGAGCAGCCCAGACATAAAATTTGACTTCTTAAAATAACCAACTTAGCATGTAATGATAACAGAAAAAGTACATAGTCGGGAAAAAAGGGCAGCCCCCCCCCCCCCCTCTCTCTCTCCATGTTTGATGGTTTTTGTGTGTGTACTTTTGGTTAAGTTGATTTACACAAACATTAATTTTCAAAAGATTGAAGCACACGAGTACATTAAAAAACAAATTACATTAGAGATACGGATTCAATACAATATATAATTAACATGTTCCATAATTCATTGTAACTTGATGTACATATTTTTGTCCGCAGTGTGAAAGGATTGCAAGTTACGGTAATAATTGCATGCCTTGGTTGCACATGTAATTTCTGGCATATTCATTGTGTTTTTGGTCGTCGAAAATAGTGATAAAACGTAATAATGAAGAATTGCTGACATGCTAAGGACATAATTAACTTGATCTAAAAATGTTGATGACTGCGAAAATTCACATACTGGACACATAAATATAATAAATGACAAAGAATTTTTTACAGTCATATCATTTGTCAGTAATTTACACTTAATTTCTACAAAAAATCCTTAACTGGCATTCGATTGCAATCAGAAATAGTAAATTCTCTATTTATTCCTTATAATGACGCAATCTCTTGAGGATCCCCACTGTGTTGTGCGCCCTCTATATTCAGGGGGAAATGACTTGTGCTGTATATGAAAACATGCAGCTCTATCGAATTTAATTGGTGCCGCTTGGACATCTACACACACCACTACCTGAGGCTTACCTGCATGTGAACACGTGCGATCAACCGTAGTCGGGGCCTAATTATCATTTCATGATATGCGGCATTTCTCTATATCCGATTTCGTTGTAAATGGGGGTCACTGTAATCCTATGTAGAACTCTCAACCCGTCCTGTGGCCCCATCCTAGCCCAACAAACTTAAATCTACACTACGCAAGGAAGCTTATACATGTATATGAATTTGACATATTGTACCCATATGACTTTTAAGAAGGAATATTTTAACGATGTTTCTATTCCAATGTACAACTTCAGAACATTCTTTTGGTACCACCCTAGCTTGATTCGGGACTCTTGGTTTGAAAAAAAACCTTGAATTTTCGTTATATAAGAAAACTTTAATAAGTTCCAGTTGTCATTGAGAAGAAGACTTGCAAGCGTACCACTCTAGTTTGCACCTGTCCCTTCATTTGGACAAGCTTAAACTCCTTATATTTAGAGGCAACCCAAAAAGTTTTTAGGTGATAAATGATAGGATTAATCATATGATAAAAAAAAAAAAATTTGTCATGCTATTCTGTTGATAAACGGTTCTCAATAATATTGAGGTCACACCGTCCGTTCCGGTTTTGATGAGATTCTAAGATCATCAAAGATGTGCATGTGGTAGATTTTTCTCATAAATAGGTTGATGCCTTCCTGTCAAGCAGTTGATTACACTAATGCGAAGGGCAGATGTGAAAAAAGGCCCCCCCCCCCGAAATTCCCGACTCAACCAAGTCATCTGAAAAGAAAAGACTATGTAAACTGTGGATCCATCATTTGTGTAATGACAAGTTGAGGTTCGAGACATTTGTATGAATAAACGTGTACCGTGTGCCTGGTCTGCGACTCGACTGAATGTCTTCTTTTCTCAATTTCTTCTGACTCAAATCTATACAACTCCAAACTTAACTATTCGTGACTTGTCATGTTTACAGTGCTGTTGCTGAAATAAACCGGAACCGACGGTGTAACGTCGTAAATTAAACTTCAACAGCCGCTCTCTTAGCGGCGAGTAATTTAAAATATATGATGTATTAATCTTGATTTAATCGTTAAGCAAGGATATTTGTTCTTAAAGACTGTCATTTACGATATCAGTAAGCCATACTTTATTTATAAAAGCAACAATGTGGTTATGGTTGCCTTCCCTTTAAGGATGCTTTATGGCCATTGTGGCATGACTTGGACTTGTGGCTCCTAGGAAGAAGTTGAAATTTAACAGAAGACGAACAGAAAGACTATGGACAATCTTTGATCAGAGAATTAAGCTCGGGTAAGCTACAAATAGATACACCTTAAAATATGTGTATAGCGTCACAAAATCTACATATTTTTTCTATCAATTTTACGGGTTAGTTGCATACCGTGTACGTTTATAAACAATCTCTGTGTCTAGTACGAGCTTCTAATTTCTTAACGTTTCAGATTCTGACCAAACGAATACTTGGGGGGGGGGGGGGGGGGGATAATAGTAACCTTGACCTTGTCGATATGACATTAGTCCAGGGTCTAACAACCTTGACCTTGTCGATATGACATTGGTTCAGGGTCTAACAAGCTGTCTCGTAATGTGCAACCTTTGAAAGAAATATGACATTTTGATACCTGTATTGCACAATCACTACCCACACACATATAGTAGGGTGGAAAAGTCAGATGCTGTGTAATAATACGGATGAAAAGATAGATATGGTTAATTTATATGGACATTTTGAATTTTTTTAAATGTTCCTTCAACATCTAACCACATTCTGGAGCCTGAACTACTACATGTATGACTAGTGTTAGAATTTCTTATTGATCCCTTTGCATGCACCGAACTTATTAGGTGGATGGATGTATTTAAGCGCCCTAAGCTCACCTAAGTATAACATTTATTCTCTATATTTCTTCACTTAGATTACATGATCAATCGTAATTTTATAGTCAATATCTGATAAATTAATTTGAGTGACGAAATCGCATATTAGAAAAGACAACAAAAAATACGCAAAATACCGGGGCAGAAAGACAACAGAACACCAAGCCAATTGACAAAAAAAAATTAGGTCGCTCATTTGCAAGTTGATTTTTTCGCCTGAATATTTCACAGTGAAAGTCGACATGTTCTGTAGTCTTTCTCCCCCAGAATAACGAAAAGTCGACAACGGCACATTTCACAGATATAAAGCATCTTTAAAGATATTACAAATTGAAGTTATCTACTTGTAACGTCCACTTTCAAAGACAAATTGAATACTGCACATTTACTAGTATTATAAGTCTTGTATTTTCTAACATAATTTTCTTAAGAAAAAGTTTCACGAATTGAGAAAAACCCCTGAAACATTGACATTATCATTTCAAACTATAGGGCTAAATGTAATGGGATCCGTTAAATATTTTCTACGACGGTTCCTTCTATATCCAGATAGTTTAAAGGTAAAGTCTACATAACTTAAAGGGACTGGTTCGCGATATTCTCCAAAATCTTGTTTTTCACGTTTAATGACCAAAATATACTGTCTAATGTGTTTAATAAGATTCACCCCCCAAAAAACAACAACAAAAACCAACTTAAGATTATACCTCATGATAGAGAGTTTATTATTTGTTCTCACTTTGAGGTATGATATTGTTTACACAGTTTAGAAAATGTATGGTTATCGATCTAAGTTTATGATACATATATATCACATTCCAAGTATTCTTCAGGTAAAATGTGCCATTTAAAAGTTAAAATTTGTATCTGCGCAAAATAAAGATGCTTTAAATTACAAAATTAACAGTTCACTAGTTTGTTTGTAAACATAAAAAAGGGATCCAGTCCTGTATACATAATGTTTAACATCAGAAGTGAACAAAAAATCAAAACACATGAAGCAGTCCCTTTAATGTGCATGCCACATTGCCCCCACAGAAAGACATTTGTCAAAATTTGCAGACGCCTGATGTTACCGAGAATTCATCAATCTATCTCAAACACAAACACTATCAATAATGAACATTTTTTAATCATTTCTATTTCAACAGGGAGGTGTCGTCACTGAAGTCTTCCTTACCCAAGCATACTACACATGGATGTGGACGGTTTGGTTAAACTTAGCCCTGGGGGGGGGGGGGAGTCGGGAATGTGAACAGTTAACAGATTGCAGACTAATAACGGATGTATTTTGATCAAAGAAACTCACATCATGCTCACGTGAGTTTTCGGAACAGATGGACCAAAAATTCTCAAGATATCGCTATATACAATTATTGGCGTAAAGACGGACGGACGAGCGAATACAGCAATGTCTGTTGGGCTCCAAACATCTTATATGCAAGTCTGGATTATTTTTATGCCTGGAACATTCTTTATGTCGATGCCTTTATTTATGTACAATGTGCAAGGGTTTAAGGGGTTTCCATTCAGTCACACACACGAAAGTCTTGTTATTAACAAATTGTGATCAAGATCTAGGTCTTTTCAACATAGTGTACATGTAACTTTGAATCATCTGTAATATATTGTGAAAACTTTGGTAGCGAATTAAAGTCATTGTTGGTGGGGGCGAAAATGCTATTTTGGTTTTGGAACGACATGTTTATCAAAATTTGCTCGCTTTATACAATATGTCAGTTTGGGGATACCGTTTATAGATCGCAACGATTTGATTTTTACACGTGATTCACGGGTCATGTGTTGAACACTGCACGCATTCAATGAGGAACTTGACGAGAATAAAATAATAATAAATTATCAACGTAAAACAAGTGAAATATGTTTTATTAATAGCTATATTAGAAAGAGTTATTGGACTTATATTGGTGAATATTGGCTTTCGTTGGGTGCTCACATAGTTCGCGCATCTACACCCACCTCAGGCCATTATTCACTGAGTTAAATAACCGTATAACATTAGGCCAAGCCAATATTCACTAATTCAATAACTGTGTAACATTAGGCCAAGCCAATATTCACAAAGTTCAATAACTGTATAACATTAGACCAATCCAATCTTCACTGTGTTCAATAACCGTGTAACATTAGGCCAAGCCAATATTCACTGTGTTCAATAACCGTGTAACATTAGGCCAAGCCAATATTCACTGTGTTCAATAACCGTGTAACATTAGGCCAAGCCAATATTCACTATGTTCAATAACCGTATAACATTAGACCAAGCCAATATTCACTAATTCAATAATTGTGTAACATTAGGCCAAGCCAATATTCACAAAGTTCAATAACTGTATAACATTAGACCACGCCAATCTTCACTGTGTTCAATAACCGTGTAACATTAGACCACGCCAATCTTCACTGTGTTCAATAACCGTGTAACATTAGGCCAAGCCAATATTCATTGTGTTCAATAACCGTGTAACATTAGGCCAAGCCAATATTCACTATGTTCAATAACCGTATTGTAATAGAGTGAATTTTACATGTTTTTAATACTTTATTTCAGGGATTTTATTTATTGAAAATAAATTGCTTTAATTCAATTTCTTTACAGAGTTTTGAATTTTGATATGAGAATAAAGTTTTATCTAATTGAAATCATTATTATAACTATGACTTGTGTTTGTCTTGTTATTTCATTACTTATTAAATTTTACTGCTTACTATGCAGAACAGGTTTTTCTTTAGGATAATTGTTACTATTTATAGATCACTCTAGCTTGGTCACATGGTTTTTAGGAGGGAAATTTCTTTTGAGGACAGGTATTCTTGTTTTCATGCTTAAGTGGCACAGAAGGGTTGTTCGATAAAAGTTTCATATAGTAGTTTGTTCTTTACTAGTGGATTGATTTATTGGATGCAGATTTATTGTATTTGAGCAGGTTAGTATTAAAGTTAGGATGCACTATTTCTTTATTTTCACTACTTTATCTTGTCTGAGTGAATGTTTGAATGATAGACAATATGAAGAGTGAATGATCTTTGCAAGTTTGCACGAATGCTGTAAATAATTGATATATAATTAAATAAGATTCAAATTAATGTGTTTAACTTTTAAAGGAGAGAGTGAATGTATTACACTTTATAAATACGTAAGAGTAAATATTCATTCATGCAATAAATTATAACTCTACAGTAAATACCTATTTTATTATAGTTAGAACATCAACACATTCTATAAAGTAGGAGGATTTCTTAATGTTTGCACCGACCTTTGCACCTCATGGGAGGTAAGGTTAATTGTAGAGATGTTTTACTATAAATTCAGTATTTCACAAGCAAATTGTTAAAGGATTTATAGTCAGTTTTCGTTTTGTTCAATTCATGTACTTTAGCAGTTTAGCATGAATTATCTATTATTTAGAATTTATTCAGTTTGTGTATATCATAAACTCTTTACTATGATAAGCTTATTCATGCTAAGCTTAGGGAAAGATTATTGATTCAAGAAATTATTGTAATTCATAATTTCTATGTATTTTAACCTCTCTTTTAATATTTTGATAAGGACCTTGATTGTAAAACTTCTTATGCAGAGTTATTGTTATTGTATTCATTTTCAGGGTCATGCAACAATCATCACCACAATAAAGATAAAACCCACGAAACCGGAGTTATTATTATTACACTCTGTTACAGTATAACATTAGACCAAATAATTTACTTTATATTCCACGTCTGCTCCGTACTTAGAAAATTTTATTGAAAAAAATATTAACGGCAAACTAACAACTCAACTTCATGACAGACAGGATGATTTCAGCTTCTCCATCGTCAACTTACCATTTTTATGTAGCAATATTCCATCATCACTTGCATATGGTGTTTATATCTCTCAAATGATTCGATATGCAAGAGCTTGTTCTGAATATGAGAGAAACAAGTTGATGTTGCAGGTATTTCAACAGTCTCGCATAAGACTGGTATTTCGGAAATTGTTGGTCGTTATAATTGTCTAGTTTGCTAACACAACCCATCATTGGGTCAATGGATGTCTGACCTGTTTCATACCGTTTGTTATGCCGTTCTTGGCACACTGATTTGGAATACGGATAACTCCGTTTACCTGATCAAGATATAGGGCTCACGGCGGGTGTGATCGGTCGACAGGGATGCTTGCTCCTCCTAGGCACCTGATCCCACCTTTGGTATATCCAAGGGTCCGTGTTTGCCAAACTGTGTTTTATAGATTGATAACTGTTTGGTATCTTCACCTTTCACAATATAACTGAATTTGAGCCTGAAGTTAAAATCATTGTCATTCATTATTGTTATTACAGTATTCCATTGTATATGATGTTGCCCTATCATAAAAAAATTAGTATTCTAAAAGTTTTGCTTAGAATCACAAGATTTCTGGAACTTTCGAAAGATTTGACCCCTCCGACCCCCTCTCAAGTTTGTTTTGTGACGCGTAAGTTAATGAAGTAAAAGTTTATTCATCACCATGATTAGGAGATACCAGTGACCGACTTACGATACGTCTCACATATCCCTGTATTCGTTGCAAAGTAGAAAACTAAACCGGATCCTTCAGTCGTGAAAAGCAACAAAACTTTTTCCTGTGTGGATCGGGCTTAGAATAGGTCCTTAGTACCTCACGTCCCGTGGGGATCCGGGTTAGAATAGGTCCTCAATACCCCAATTGCTTGTCGTAAGAGGCGACTAAATGGGGGCGGTCATTCGGATGAGATCGCAAAAACCGAGGTCCCGTGTCACAGCAGGTGTAGCACGATAAAGATCCCTCCCTGCTCAAAGGCCGTAAGCGCCGAGCATAGGCCTATATTGTTGCCCTTCACCGACAGTGGTGACATCTCCGTGGGAGTGAGAAATTCTCGAGTGGGACATACCAACTGCCAATCTTCAAACAACGCTGACATGTGGAGCATTGGCACCCGTGAACTTTCATACTATAGTGGGTCTAAGGACAATGTGGACCAGTATTCTCTACCCAGAGTTCCGTGCTTTGCGTAACGCGCTCTCTGGTAAGAGAATGTGAGGACCAGTGGGTCTCTGTACTACTGGAACTTCGAACCAGTGAATCTTAGAACTGCTATACTAGTGGATTTTCGGACTACTGTGTCTCTGGACAGATGGTGAACCTCCCTATCATTGACCTTCGGAATAGTAAATACCGGAATAGTGAGCCTTCAACCACTTGATCGTGATCATTTAAAATTAAAGAAACTGAAGTCTGCTACGCGACTGATATACAAAAGAAAATCAACCGCAACAAGAGTACATCAAATATATGATTAACTTTTAAAGCAAATACTACAGATACACTGTATTTCAAACAAAATTCTGCATTACAGACATTGTTTGATTTCAATTTTCATCGTGTATGATGTCTGAAGTCGGGTTTCCTAGCAGATATTTAATATTCTAACTGATAAGGGTGAAATTAAACAAAAAGGATTTGAAGGATCGATAAAAAAAAAAAAAGTACTGATAGTTTCGAAAATAAAAAATTAAATAACCATAAAGTTCACGGATTAGAAAAGGCTGTATAGTCAAAAGAAAGTCGTAGAACAATTTCCTCTAGCTTTTTAATGTTAACAACTGTATATCACAAATAGATCACGGATCACTCATAATTTCCCCGATTCATCCCGAAAATTGTCGAATTTATCATCCAGACATGATTTTCGCAAACGATCAATTCATTCATCACTCTGTTTATGGATATAGTTATATACAAATTAAAAATTTATTTAATAAGGTTGCATCGTTTTTGTTAAAGAGGGGTGGGTGGGGTGGTCCTGTCCCACAAGGCCATGTATCTAAAATTCAGAGTTTGTGTTTCGTCTTGCACATGTACTAAATCTAAATTCTTTATACCATATGAATATTTGGTATTTAAAAAAGCCTAGTAGTATATCAGGAGAAGTTGACAATTCGAATTGATTTTACTTAATGCGAAGTAAAATTTAATGCGGATCCGTGCCAACACGGCATAAAGTACTTTGCATGTTGTCAGTTAAAAAGTTTGATAGTTTAGTGTTTATTGTGACATGTATGTCTCAGAAGTTCCAAAAGACCTGTTTTTGCTATCATCAACCATTCTTGGTTTAGCATCTCACTGAAAACATGCATGTACAGATAGTAGTGGGGTTTCTTTACACATGTTTCGGCTCCAAAATGTGCCTCATTCAAACACATGTGTATATTTATATATATGTATTTCTTTGAAACATTTATTTTTGCTGTAGATATTCATTTTCAGCAAATACAGGTCTATCGAATTTGAAACAATATATATATTTCTTGAAAATAACAAAACAATATTTTGGAAACAAAGATTATTCACAAAATTTCATCCACAATAATTATAAAAATATGATCATAAATCGAAATTATTTTAACCCAATTTCGCGTATTAGATAAGTCTACTAAAAATTCATTATCAGTTTGAAATCGTATAATACCTGCTCATGTGTTTCCTGTTGAGCATCTAGAAATTTAAATTTGCCTTCCAAAAATAAAGAGATTGCACGCAAGCCAATCTGAGTTATATGCATGTTTGATCTTGGACGTTACTAACACAATGTAATATTCAATACTATAAAGAACGAGGCCCCGACCTACATGTGTATAACACATGTACATTAATTATACAGATAGAAGTTTCCGAGAACACGTGATATATATGGGGGGAAATAAAAATCACATATGATAAAACCATTCTAAAAATGAAAAGAAAAAGCATTTATATGTACATGTATATCAATAGGATTTCCGTAAGCATCTGATCTGTAAAAGGGGGGAATCGGTTACTGGGAACTTAATAAATATCAAGTTTGGGGAAACCAAAATGATTTTCTTTTGACCTCCAAAATTCTAATTCTAACCCATTAGGTTTTTTTCCTGCTGATTGGAGTAGACGGTCCTTGAGGTCTTCATTAACATGTAATAGGTTTCGATATGCTTCTTTTCCCTCTGAAGAACAAACTGCTTGTTAACGCTCGTCTTGGAAGACTTGACCGCGAAGCCTGCTTTGATTCGTTTTCACGCTTGTTGAGGAATTCTGCTAAAACAATTAGAATTCCTTTGATTATCAAAGACAATATTGTTGTGGCTAAACCTTACACAAAAGAAGAAATTAATTTGTTTTTCGTGTACGCATAACTATTAGTAAGTGTTTTCATGGCAAATCCAATTCTATTCTCTCGGAAGTCAGTGCATGTATTATCATCTCGTTTCTTGTATCATGTTACCACCGGTCACACTACGGTAGTACTAGATACAGATTGAAATAGGGCAACTGGGTAAAGACCTAGAGTCGTGTAACCGTTGTGTAAAAGATTAAACAGAGTGTTGAATTCAAATATACCAAACTTGTAGGGATGCTACCTTGAATACTAATTTTTTTCTCTCTCTGTTATAGGTCAAAGGACAAGGTGACGGGGGGGGGGGGGGGCACTGCGTAGATTTTACAAGGTTTAATGATTGAAAACATGCATTAATGTTCCTGATTAGGAAAATTAAGAAATCCCCACGTCGCGAGGTAAAGCATTTGTTTTATTTGCCTGTATGGGGCAGTAGTACTGTTTATATTCATTCGAGCTCATGACGTTTTAAGGCGGTCAACATTTGGGTCTTCACAAAGACCATAATTATTTCTATGTCCTTGAATGAAACATTAAATAAAATGTATCAAAAATTAAGTGATTGAAGAGGTCTAAAGATCTCAATAAAACAACTTGGCAAGCATTAACAACAGGATCTAAAATACAACTGTGTTAGAAATCGTTCATTAAAGTCTACATTATGGCAGCGTAACTTCTGCGGAAGGGTATATAAATGATTGCTGGCCAATAAACTTCATTTTGAATATCTTTCCCGCAGGACATTTTGTCGATGTTTCGTGAAGACCCCCCTCAGTGCTGCTCTACTGGTTACAGCTTTCATTGTGTTGAAGGTGATTGGAATGCTTGTCAAATAGATTTAACCAATTACAGTTTTTAGCTTGATGACGAAGCATTTGCAGTAAATGATGTTGTGAACCAATTAAATGCGGCGGACATTAAAGATTTTCTAACCACTACAATGTCCAGGTCATCGTCACATGTACTGTACCCACTGCTAACCGAACACAGTCATGTCGATCTTTCTTCTAGTTCTAATACTTTAGTGTTTCTTACTCGAGATTTAGAGTTATTTGAAAACAGCATAATACCTGTTAAAACTTACTACATGTAGATCCATGTACTGAATATTTTCAAAATGTCTACAGGATGATTTATTGTCCATCACATAATTATGTAAATTATTTGCTGTTTATAAAATGAAAAACCATTCAAACCAGAAATATATAAGGTATGCATCTATAAAGCTGTAATTTTGAAATAGTTTGGGGTAGAAAAGGTTGGTGTCTTTTATTTCGAGCTCACAGGGATATATCCCTTGCATTCTCTCACCAGAGGGCGCGCTACGCAAGCTTCACTTTGTGGCGTAACGCCCTCTGGTGAGCGATTGATATCCCTTGGTGTATCGTATAAGACATTCATCTATAGAAATTAAAACATACTTTCTGAGTCTCTCTTCATCATATAATTAATGAACATGATAGAAGATCTTAATTTATCTATATTTTAATCATCCATGCCAAATAGTACTAGCTTCACAATGACGATGACAGTGAGTGTACGATGACAGTGAATGTACGATGACAGTCACACCTGTGTAGGTCAGTGACTGGAAACCACGTCTCAAGAAGTATATGCTGGAAAATTAAATATTCTTTGTCATGTCCTCTCTTCTCATACACAACGTCTGTGACGTAGATAATGAGGTGCCTGGAGTGAATGACACATTTTTCAAAATATTTATTTTCGAACAAAATTCGACGAACCCTCGTTTTCTTTAAAAGGTCAATATTTTGTTCAATTTGAAAAATGGATTGTGCCTACAAGCACTGGTACGCATGGTAGTTATTTCAAATTATTAACAATATTTTGGGTTTCTATAAGAATTCTAATTACACTTAAAAATGAAAATATCAAAATAAAAAGCAAATTACTCAAGTACTTCAAGACCCGATACAAACCTCTATCAATCGATCTTGATAATAGTGTTTTATTTTGATAATTTTACAAATATAAGATTTTATGTCATACTGTCATTTAATTTCATCTACTTGTAACTGTGTTTTATTGCTGTATTCCTCTTATTACACTGTACCCTTGTAAAGTGCCTTATAGTAATTTGTTTTATATATTGCGCAATATGAATTTCATCATTAATATTATTATTAATGGCTGTAGTGGAAAGACTTTTTGATAATGACAAGCTCATGTGGAATTTGACCACTTTCACCTCGATGAGAAAATAAAGCATACATGTACGTGTAATGAATCATGGAATAGAAAATTGTTCCCGTGTTGTCCGCGAGATGAAAGTTGGAAGTTTGCGAAAACCAAACTGAATGAACAGTTTTACACGCCATTAGCTCCATGTACAAACTGGAACAGGTGTGATCCTGTTAGCCAGACGGACAGACGCCGGATGACGTAATCCCTAGAAGCTCGTCCTGTACAATAACCGAACCACTTCTTTTTCACAGATAGTAAATCGTGTCTAAAACTGACAATGAGATCAGTCACAGTGTATCATATACACAGTGAGTTAACAGCAGTATATACACAGTGAGTTAACAGCAGCATAAAAACAGTGAGTTAACAGCAGTATATACACAGTGAGTTAACAGCAGTATATACACAGTGAGTTTACAGAATTATATACACAGTGAGTTAACAGCAGTATATATACAGTGGGTTAATATCAGCATATACACAGTGAGTTAATATCAGTATATACACAGTGAGTTAATATCAGTATATACACAGTGAGTTAATAGCAGCATATACACAGTGAGTTTACAGAATCACATACACAGTGAGTTTACAGAATCATATACACAGTGAGTTAACAGCAGCATAAACACAGTGAGTTTACAGAATCATATACACAGAGAGTTAACAGCAGTATATATACAGTGGGTTAATATCAGCATATACACAGTGAGTTAATATCAGTATATACACAGTGAGTTAATATCAGCATATACACAGTGAGTTAATATCAGCATATACACAGTGAGTTAACAGCAGCATAAACACAGTGAGTTAATAGAACCATACACACAGTGAGTTAACAGCAGTATATACACAGTGGTTTAATATCAGCATATACACAGTGAGTTAATAGCAGCATATACACAGTGAGTTAATAGAACCATATACACAGTGAGTTAACAGCAGCATATACACAGTGAGTTTACAGAACCATATACACAGTGAGTTAACAGCAGCATAAACACAGTGAGTTTACAGAATCATATACACAGTGAGTTAACAGCAGTATATATACAGTGGGTTAATATCAGCATATACACAATGAGTTAATATCAGTATATACACAGTGAGTTAATATCAGCATATACACAGTGAGTTAATATCAGCATATACACAGTGAGTTAACAGCAGTATATATACAGTGAGTTAATATCAGCATATACACAGTGGGTTAATATCAGCATATACACAGTGAGTTAACAGCAGTATATATACAGTGGGTTAATATCAGCATATACACAGTGAGTTAATATCAGTATATACACATCGAGTTAATATCAGCATATACACAGTGAGTTAATATCAGCATATACACAGTGAGTTAACAGCAGTATATATACAGTGGGTTAATATCAGCATATACACAGTGAGTTAATATCAGTATATACATAGTGAGTTAATAGAACCATACACACAGTCAGTTAACAACAGTATATAAACAGTGGGTTAATATCAGCATATACACAGTGAGTTAATATCAGTATATACACAGTGAGTTAATATCAGTATATACACAGTGACTTAATATCAGCATATACACAGTGAGTTAATATCAGTATATACACAGTGAGTCAATATCAGTATATACACAGTGAGTTAATATCAGTATATACACAGTGAGTTAATATCAGCATATACACAGTGAGTTAATATCAGCATATACACAGTGGGTTAATAGCAGCATATACACAGTGAGTTAATATCAGTATATACACAGTGAGTTAATATCAGTATATACACAGTGAGTTAATATCAGCATATACACAGTGGGTTAATAGCAGCATATACACAGTGAGTTAATATCAGCATATACACAGTGAGTTAACAGAACCATATACATAGCGAGTTTATAGAACACATATACACAGTGAGTTAATATCAGCATATACACAGTGAGTTAATATAACAATATACACAGTGAGTTTACAGAACCATATATACAGTGAGTTTACAGAACCATATATACAGTGAGTTAATAGAACCATATACACAGTGAGTTTACAGAACCATATATACAGTGAGTTTACAGAACCATATACACAGTGAGTTAACAGCAGCATATACACAGTGAGTTTACAGAACCATATACACAGTGAGTTAACAGCAGCATATACACAGTGAGTTTACAGAACCATATACACAGTGAGTTACCAGCAGCATATACACAGTGAGTTAACAGAACCATATACATAGCGAGTTAATAGAACCATATACACAGTGAGTTAACAGCAGCATATACACAGTGAGTTAATATCAGCATATACACAGTGAGTTAACAGAACCATATACACAGTGAGTTACCAGCAGCATATACACAGTGAGTTAATATCAGCATATACACAGTGAGTTACCAGCAGCATATACACAGTGAGTTACCAGCAGCATATACACGGTGAGTTAATATCAGCATATACACAGTGAGTTACCAGCAGCATATACACAGTGAGTTACCAGCAGCATATACACAGTGAGTTAACAGAATCATATACACAGTGAATTAATATCAGTATATACACAGTGAGTTAATATCAGTATATACACAGTGACTTACCAGCAGCATATACACAGTGAGTTTACAGAACCATAAACACAGTGAGTTAACAGCAGCATATACACAGTGAGTTTACAGAACCATATACACAGTGAGTTACCAGCAGCATATACACAGTGAGTTAACAGAACCATATACTTAGCGAGTTAATAGAACCATATACACAGTGAGTTAACAGCAGCATATACACAGTGAGTTAATATCAGCATATACACAGTGAGTTAACAGACCCATTTACACAGTGAGTTAACAGCAGCATATACACAGTGGGCTAATATCAGCATATACACAGTGAGTTAACAGAACCATATACACAGTGAGCTAATAGCAGGATATACACAAAGGGTTAATATCAGCATATACACAGTGAGTTAACAGCAGCATATACACAGTGGGTTAATATCAGCATATACACAGTGAGTTAATATCAGTATATACACATTGAGTTAACAGCAGCATATACACAGTGGGTTAATATCAGCACATACACAGTGAGTTTACAGAACCATATACACAGTGAGTTACCAGCAGCATAAACACAGTGAGTTAACAGCAGCATATACACAATGAGTTAATATCAGTATATACACAGTGAGTTAATATCAGCATATACACAGTGAGTTAATATCAGCATATACACAGTGGGTTAATATCAGCACATACACAGTGAGTTAACAGAACCATATACACAGTGAGTTAACCGAACCATATACACAGTGAGTTAACAGCAGTATATACACAGTGAGCTAACAGCAGTATTTACACAGTGAGTTAACAGCAGCATATACACAGTGAGTTAACAGCAGCATATACACAGTGGTTAACATCAGCATATACACAGTGAGTTAATATCAGTATATACACAGTGGGTTAATATCAGCATATACACAGTGAGTTAATATCAGCATATACACAGTGAGTTAATATCAGCATATACACAGTGAGTTAATATCAGTATATATACAGTGAGTTAATAGAACCATATACACAGTGAGTTAACAGAACCATATACACAGTGAGTTTACAGAACCATATACACAGTGATTAATAGAACCATATACACAGTGAGTTTACAGAACCATATACACAGTGAGTTAATAGAACCATATACACAGTGAGTTAATAGAACCATATACACAGTGAGTTTACAGAACCATATACACAGTGATGTAATAGCAGCATATACACAGTGAGTTAACAGCAGTATATACACAATGAGTTAAGAGCAGCATATACACAGTGAGTTAATAGCAGCATATACACATTGAGTCAATAGCAGCATATACACAGTGAGTTAACAGCAGCATATACACAGTGAGTTAATAGCAGCATATACACATTGAGTGAATAGCAGCATATACACAGTGAGTTAACAGCAGCATATACACAGTGAGTTAATAGCAAAATATTACAATTAAGTGAGCTCCATTTAATGAGTTCGCAATTCTTTATACAGTGATGTAAACAGTACCATATAGAGTGAATTCACATCACTATACACAGCCATACATAGTGAGTTAACAGCATCCTACACGAGTCAAACATTAATAAATTACCACGTGTAGGTGCCCAAGCCTTTTGAAATTAACCGCATTAATAGTGCATAAACCTTTAGAGTCAAATAATTATAGGCCCATTTCTATTTTAACAACAATATCAAAAATTATAGAAAAAGATGTCGCAAAATATGTACAACAAGAGGTACTGTGAGCAATGCTCACTAAGAATACCCCCCGCTTACCCCAATTTCCCAAAGGGTGTTGGTAATAGGTATAAACTACCTCTTTTCTGAGTGTAAAAAACAAATGGCATGACAAACCGAACCATATTGCTACTTCGATGTCCAGTTCGCTTGACCTTTGACCTTTTGACCCCAAAATCGATAGGGAACATTTTCATCCCATGGGTAGTCCATATGTATGATATGGTGACTGTAGGTGGAAAGGATAACGCTTTAGAGCCCGGAAACCATATTGCTACTTTGATGTCCAATGCGCGTGACCTTTGACCTTTTGACCCCAAAATCGATAGAGAATATTTTCATCCCATGGGTAGTCCATATGTATGATATGGTGACTGTAGGTGGAAAGGATAACGCTTTAGAGCCCGGAAACCATTGCGTCTACAGACGGACGGACGGACATGCAGACGGACAACCCGATTCCAGTATACCCCCCCCCCCAACTTGTTGCGGGGGGTATAATAATAATACATTCACTTTTTGCAGATTTTGATCTCAAGGTAAAATCTAAATCAGGCTTCAGGGGTTTTCACTCTTGCTAATCAGCTCTCATAACAGAATTGAATGGTTAAAAGAAACGGACCAAGGAAGATTTATTGATATTCTCGACTTCAGTAAACCAAACCTTGTGAATCATGGTAGTCTTCTCTTTTTTAACCACAATATTATAATTTTAATGCAAGAATTGTATGGTAGTTTAAATCACAATTACGTGACAGAATTACATGTGTCCATCTGTCCAACAACAATTATTATATCAGCATGTCGCAGCGACAGTTCTATAGGGGTCTATACTATTACTAAGACCTCTTTTATTTCCTTTTGTGGATCCGGGTTAGAATAGGTCCTCAGTACCCCTTGCTTGTCGTAAAAGGCGACTAAATGGGGCAAAACCGATGTCCCGTGTCACAGCAGGTGTGACACGATAAAGATCCCTCCCTGCTCAAAGGCCATAAGCGCCGAGCACAGGCCTAAATTTTGCAGCCCTTCACCAGCAATGGTGACGTCTCCGTATGAGTGAAATATTCTCTCGAGAGGGACGTTAAACAATATTCAATCAATCAATCAATTTCCTTTTTATATTAATAACCGTCCACTGTGTAATTCATTAATTAATGATGATACCACTCTACATTCCCCAGCAAAGATTGACTATTTATTGCAAATGCATTACCAATTGATATTGATTGCATAGAAAGATGTATTTCGAATTAAATGGTTCTAAATGCTGCATAAACAAACCGTCGGTATGCATCAAAAGAGATCAAATTTTTCATACTATGATTATCAACTATATTCATATCTAACCAAATGCTAGACATTGTAATACAAGAGAAAATCCTTGGAGTAGATTTAGATAAGTCCCTTTGGTACAAGATATTTATTCATATTGACCATGTGTGTAAATCACTGTCTCGTCAATCGTCTTCTGTAGAACTAAAACTATCAATCAATACGTTTCATAAAAGGAAGTTTTGCTAAAATCCATTCATTACGCCAGTTTGTGTATTAAATTTTATTCTACTACCGTAACGGATATTGCTAATATCAAAGGAATGCTGCGGTTATTATTCTGCGATATACCTTCATACGTAATAACTGAGTATGAGAAAATTGATACGCATTTCACTTCCACTTCGTGTTTTGCTAATGCAACAATAAAGTCGATAATTGATAATTCAATTTAAAGCTGTATGTAATTATGTACCAAAATAATACATGACCATCGGGTCATACAGCTTTAAATTTATCAACTTTCCCTTAATTACATGCTTGAAAACTTCTGCATGTAAAAGAAAACAGTGAGAATATTATTTAGAAAGTAAATATAGTGTGGTACATATATAAATCATCCGGAAAACCTCGGGCCTTTCACCCAAAGCACGGTGTATTCGGTGAAAGGCCCGATGTGTTCCGGATAACGCATAAATTATACAGTGTTAGACGTCTATGAATAGCCCCATGCGCGTCAGGGAATCCAACATGATGTATTAACTCAGACGCAACTGTCTAGTTTTATGGCTGAAAGAGTGTAAAACAACGAATTACTAAATGGTATTTAATATTTTTATTTCTATTAAACTTATGGCACGGTTCTGTTGTAACAAAATACACAGCTTTACACAGATAAGATCACCGATGACCTGAAAGTTTGAACTGGTCACGTGACTGTCATTTGTAATGGCAGAGTGACGTCGTTGTTTGTAAACACCGATTTAGAATTAAATAATTTTAGTTAAAACATGTGAAATAATGTATGACATGTCATGCAGCCTCATAACTACATACGTGCGATGATTTAATAGCGTATACGAGATGGGGGGGGGGGGGGGGGGGAGTGTAATTCGGACCATACAGCTTTTAGAATGATTACAAAAATAAATCAATATATGTTGCAAAACAAATTCATAAATGACTGTGAAGAACTTGTATATAGCAAATTTCCATTTATATCACCTGCATCTGGTGTTTAAATTTCTCAACTGATTTGATACGCAAGAGCTTGTTCTGCGTATGATCAGTTTTTAGATCGAGGTAGGCTACTGACAAACAAATTGCAGGGGTTTGAACAGTCTTGTTTAAAGTCAGCATTTCGCAAATTATATGGCCGTTCTAACAAGCTAGTTTGCCAATACAACCTAACATTGAGACAAATACTCTCTGACTTGGTTCATACCGATTGTTAGACTGTTCTTGACACACTGATTTTGACTACGGATAACTCCATTTACCTGATCAAGATGTAGGGTTTACGGCCGGTGTGACCGGTCAACAGGGGATGATTACACTCCTATGCACCTGGTCCCACCTCGTTATCTTCACCTTTCGTTCAATATAAATGAATCGTCTGCATTCCGAGATCGATACATGTCGATCCACAGACAAGTTAATTCTCTTCCACGAATGGGCTGTGCATTCAAAGAAGTTGGTGTAATCCGTTAAACACCAAGCTAAATACTTGAAATACTTTTCAAAATAAATCTAGTATGCCCTACCATATCACCTTACCGTCAGCAAAAAGTCCGTATCTGAAACAGCCATGATGATGTCACGGTGATATAATTCGTAGCTGCGTAGACGTTTCTGGGCCGTAATTGAATAGAAATTTTCGTAGATGATAACCTCAACGGTCTCGAAATGTTGCCTACATGTATGTATCAGCTTTTAATTTAAAATTTTAACTGCCACATGCTTTAGCCTTTCAACCTGAATTGGGTCCATATGAAATGCAGCAAGTTACTGTGAATAAGGAGGCTCGAAGTATAATAAATGTACATGAAATCTTTTTCTATCACAAACTTTTCTTTCCATTACAATTTTTAACGAATGATCTTGCATTTGTCCAAATGACCTTGACACAATATCATTACCAAATGACCTTGAGACAATATCATTACGCTTGAGCTTAACATGTATCAGCTAAGGTCAATTTTTCATTCCCTGTGTTTTAAGTGCCTACAAAGACTGTGGTGTTTTTCCTCCAGGATATATCGGCCTTGTTCACATGTCTACATGCCAGTTTGTCAACGCTCTCTGGTAAAGAGGGAGTGTGAAATAAAGGATTCTTTAGCATTTTCTCTGGTTCGCAGATAAATATACCATTTGATTGATTGGTCGATTAGTGTTTAAATGTCCTTCTCGAGAATTTTTCACTCGTATGCAGACGTCACCAATTTCGGTGAAGGACTGCACACTTTAGGCCTATGGTCAGCGCTTACGGCCTTTGAGCCGTGAAGGATCTTTATCGTGCCACTCCTCCTGTGACACGGGGCCTCGGTTTTTGCGGTCTCATTCGAAGGATCGTTCCTATTTGGTCTCCTCTTACGTCAAGCAAGGGATACTGAGGACCTATTCTAACTCGGATCCCCACGGAAAAAATCATATACGGGTATTAAAAGAGTATTTGTCTGCTCATTGTAAGGAAAAAACTATCATTTGAAACACCATGAAATTGATTGACTGTATCTTGTTTATCGTCCCTCTCCAGAATTTTTCACTCATATGGAGACGTCACTATTACCGGTGAAGGTCTTCAAATTTAGGCCTATGCTCGGCGCTTTCGGTCATTGAGCAGTGAGGGTTCTTTAGTGTGACACGGGACACCCGTTTTTAAGGTCATCTCCGAGGACCCGTGACATTCACACCTGATGCCTGATGCCAAGCGTTTGGCGATGGAACTGTCACTACTTGTTTTAACGACTAAGGTCTGTCGCGGCCGGGATTCGAATCCCGACATTCCGCTTGTGGGGCGAACGCTCTACCTCTAGACCACCGTGGCGGTGAAACACAATGGGAGATGAGGATTTCGTTTACTGAATGGTGATTTCATGATAAACAGGAAACTTAACTCCCCCCTCCACTGCTCAAAGTGGTTCTTTTTACCACGTTTTACAGTTTACGTCTGGCTGTCTTTTATCGTTTAAAGCCTGCAGGCCGTGCACACTTTCACGTCGCCATGTAATCATTCCGTGTGTAACGTCACGTGATTATGAATATTTCGAAATGGGGTGTTCACTATCCGACTCGAAGAGTACATGATTAAATTTGAAACTAGCTTCATTACTTTTTAATCCGATTGAGTTATATTGCATAATTTGCATAAAGTGTATAACTTATATAGCTTGATATAAAATTCCAGTTTTTATTCCTACGATGATATCCAAAGATTACGGCATAGGCAATATTGGTTGTGGTGACTTTGGTCTTCTTTATGCGCATCCGTGTGAACGAGGCATTAGATGACCGTTAAGGTCGGAATACTGGGCCAAATGTATGTACGCTGAAGGTATAATGGCATACATGTTTTATACGTCACGAGTTCAAAAGGTAACTAAAACCCATGAACTGTAATTTGTAATTTAAGTAGAAATAGGATTTGGAGTTCATTTACATTTTATCAATCTCAAGGTCTACAGGATTATCAATGGTAAATATTGCAGGTGCTGGCTTAACACTTCACACCAAGTTCAAAGACCCACAGCTGTAAGAAGGTGGTGTGGGACATTCCACGGGTGCTTTGGAAGGGCGCGGAATTCGGATGTGATATAAAAAAGTGAAAATTCACCTTGTTGGGGGCAGTAAACTGACATTTAATATCGCAAGGTGTAAAGAATAGTCATGAAGCTGTATACATAGAGACGAATGTTTGATGGTAAATATATTTGTTGGTGACCTCCAAACTTTAATTTATTCTATTGTAATTGATTGTTGTTTTTTCCTTTTACTCTTTAAAACTTTAGTTGACTCGCAGCTTCTTCAGTATATTGGGAGATTCTATTGTTTTTAGCCTACCGTAACATTTTACTTAGGACATAGATAAATGCACATACTATTAAATGTTTCACCATATGATTTTACTGCGACATTTTATGTGAAATAAAATTGAAATGAAAAGGTCTTTGTCATCATGCTCGCTTTTAATAACACGATCATTCCTTTTTCCAGAAATTTTTAACACACTACCATCTGTCAAATGATAAAATATACGTTGTTCTAAATAAATTACAGCGACAAAAACCGCGCCAATCGAGACAAATAATTTTCATATGTCACGAGGGAATCTAACCCTGGGGCCATTTATGTTTATTAGAAACCATTCTAATGTCGATTCCGGAAGACGGATCGTCATGTTTTGTTTTTGGTCGTGCTCATTCAAGAGGATTGAAAAGTACACGAGTGTGTTTCGTAACATCCAGCCCGTGTTGTGATGTTTCAATGGTGAAATATCTTGATTGAGTGTCGTTGACTGACAAATACAGGAGACAGTTGTATCGTCCTTTGCAATGATGGATGATTGCTGTGTTGCCTCATCGCCAATACGTCCAGTTATTCACCTCATTCGCTCGTAAAATATGAATTTCTTACACTAAATTATTAATCCATGACTATGTTCAAAAAGCTAATTGTTTCATCAATATTCTGATGATTACGTTGCAAAAATAATATTTGTTTTCTAAAAAAAAAAAATATCAAGTTCTCAAGCATTTTCTAAATCTGCTGATTCGCGTCATTCTGTAATTGTTTTCACGCAGGTCATGATGATCTCGTGTATATGAAATCCATACAAATCTATAAGTATACCGTTCACAAATAGTGATGGAATCTATGATGTACATGTAATTTTTTTGTTGTATTTTCACCCATCCAATCCATTATAAGTTGACGCTTATCTCCGTACTAATACTTTCATGATACACCCCTCCTGCCCATTTTTACTGAAATATAAATTATTGGTGAATTCAAGTACTAAATTCAATGTCCGACATTTACTTTGTTTGACAATCATGGAGTCGGGTTGACCCGACCAAACTCCCAGGTTATATTGCAGTGTCATCTAAGTGGTTTTAATTTCACTCTCGAATTGGCCAACATGCAAATAGTTACATGTAGATGAATACAAGCTAGATTTTTTGTACAAAGTATTACCGCTCACTGTGTAGTTTCTCATGGTTCAGGTGTAATTATTTTTTCATTTTTTCCCTGTAATAAGTTGATTTTAAGTAGAAAAATATTTAAATCTTCTGTATTTTGGAGCTAATCATGCATATTTTACAACTTCCTCTTACTCTTTGTATTAGACAAATACAGCTGTATTATAAAACTCCTTGCATGATACTAATATTGCAATTCAATTTTAATGAAAAGGTCTTTTAAGTTGCATTATTATGAAGCTAAACACAATTTGTTTTCATTCGAAGAAAGGCAATTATTTGTTTGCCAGGTACCTGCTAAACAGTCAGCGTTGGTAGTGATGGTGGCTGTTGATATTAGAAATCATATTTGTTGACTCTGTAAATTTTCACTCAAATAGTTCGACTATTTACTTTCAAGAATAACAGAAATCTTAACTCACTCGACTGAAAAGAGGCACCCAAGTCCGAATTTGCTAGAACTTTGGCCAGTGTTTGTTTTCCAGTAAATGTGTACTTGAGACATTCTAAAATACATCATGTATTTAGTTTATAAGTTTATAAACACTTTGTGTAGAGGTTTCGTTAAATGTAGGGAGAGTATGTCATTGATACAATGTACTTTGTATTATTGCATTACTTTCAAAAAGTTGTAGTTAAAATACATTTTATCAAGGTATCATGGATACCTAAAAGGGCTAAATCAAGTTCACATAGCTCTGGATATTAATGACTCACAAGATGAAATGTAATCTAAGTGATTTGTATTCCACACACTAATTTCTACAGATTTTGGTATCTACAAATGTTAATGCAAGGTTACTTAACTTACTGATAATAGAAGTTATTGCACATTAAGGAGCTACAACCGCCATAGTGTGCCAAGGTTTTATTGAACAAAAAAACAAACAAAAAAAAACACGGGACCATGATACAAGCAACATTGACCAACAGAAATTATCTTTTGCCCCAGCTGGTGGAATTAAATGAGGTACCTAGACGGACTAATCCCTAATCGATACTCCAGATATAACCAAATATTTTACATAAATCTAAGCTCTGTAAAACGCAGTGTTGTGATTTCGCGTTATTAGGATGACTATTACTTGTAATATTATTGACCAGAAATATCCCTATGTCTTTATGGGTTTTCAGAAAGCTTCCAAATATTTTACATGGTCAGCTTATCAAGCGTCTTTATGAGGTAACAAAGGATTGGTTGGATCCTTGCACAAACACGCGTGTGAGGGACTGAATGTACACTGGAGTCTGTTACAAGAGCCCTCTTATGTCCATAAGAACTACTCGTCGAATAGGGCATTGTTGGGCTGTATTACTTAAAGTTTGGAATAGCACACAGCACTTACCTCATAACAAACTTGATAGAGCACGACAGTATTTCATGTCCACAAATAATTGGATGGATGAAAATACAAAAAATTGCAACAAGACACAGCGTTGTATATAGCGATACTAATTACAAATTTCAAAGTTATAGCTTACATTTTCAATTCAAATATATTGAATTTAAAAAAAAAAAACTTTCATGAATCAAACGCCACTAATTAAAGTAGTACATCTCAAAACGATGATGTCAAATAAATGTACTATCCTGTGTTTGCTTAGGTGGAGCGCTGACCTATATTAATAGGCATAAATAAGAAGGGCTTAAGCTCTCACTGACAACTAGATTAAACATTCTTTTTTAGCCTCGTTTATCTAGAACGATGGTTTAATGAACCCAATTTTACGCACTCCGTAATTGTAACAGTTACTCGTGACTTAGCAACTTGCTACGATATTGCCTCTCAAAACATTTTTGCCCTGAGGCCAGCGTAATACATTAACTGGTCTTTGAAATGTTCAGATAAACCAAGTATTTCAACAGATTAGTAATAATTTGGATAAGAAATGTCATTGATGATAATAGGACAGTTTTCTATACATTTTAAGTATATTTACTGGTTTTGAATTATTTTTTTTTTTTTTGTGATGACTCAAAAGAAAGATGCGTGCTTAGATTCACAGATTAGGTCTATTATATGAAAAAAAGAAAAAAAATGGTCGGCGTTTTAGTTCTTCAATGTAGTCCTAAATATCAGACATTCTTTCGATTGAATACCTGTATTGAAGAAATCTGATTTTTATATTCATATTTAATATCAATTTTACATAAAAGCTTATGCCAATAGGTGGATGAATAAAGAATACTAGTACTTGTATTTGAAATAGAATAGCCGTTTTCAGTTTTATACGTCGTTTTAAATACTTATTTTGAGCTGTAAAATGCAATCGTGCCAACAATTGAATATTTGCATCTAATCGTAAATGGCTATGTGCAAAATTTGATGGCTTTTTTCACTCTGTAACTTTATCAATCCTGTGTCTTTCTGAAGGGACGCATCATAGTCTCCAGAACTTCTAAGTTTCAGGCAATCAAATAATCCTCCGTTTTTGAAATTGTATTTACGAATGGAGTATTACATGTATAGTAACCCACCAAAGACAGCTCACACTGTGTTGACAAATGTAAATGTTGATACATGCAAGTTTAAACTTTTACAGACTTACGGATTCGCGATTCCACTTCCAATTCAAGTATTGTGTAATTTCCTCCCCCCCCCCCTTTCTATATGCATGATATGGGCTATATTTCTTTTGTTAGACATTAATTAAATCGTTTTTTTAATCAAAAGCAGGATAAGATATTGATAGGGTCGTATTCTAGGCAGACATCAAACTTGCATGGGAAATTCATTGCTAATTTTATGCCACTGATTTATTAAAATCACTTCTAAAAATAGATTATGGTTTCTATTTTTAAAACTCTAGGTAAGATTATTTTCTCTATTTGAAGCCAAAGTCGAGTTTCCTCAAATGAAAGTTTCGTGCATGTTGAAAGACGCCCCGACGCCTGAAATATCATTACAAAATGAAAAACTAATTCAAAACAAATGTTTTCAATCTTAATGCTTAACATTAACGTCCTAATACTATTAACGAACGCATAATGAGAAAACATTGCTAATTTTTATACCGGATCTCTCTTCAGTGCAGTTACGCACTGAACAGTCCCGCACTAACTGACTTGTGCGGAAGTGAAATATCATTGACAATTCAATATGCTTTCCTCATCCATCACAATCAATTCCTCTTTTCTAGTTATAATACAACTGCGTCTTGTGACTGTCGTTAACAAGACAGATAATGATATAAAACATCATGCAGCGCATGAAGAGTTCGGTTGGTTGTTGGATGTAGATTCATAAAACATCATAAAACAATCAAAAAACGCGTTTCACTTTCGTACATGTATATTCCGCTATAAATAGAAATGCAATAGTATTTCCTGTTTCGGTCATTAATGATTATTTGCAAAATACTATTATGTTTGTGTGAATAACAAGTTATGTGTACATGTACATGTGCACATTTTTAGGTGCAATGAAAGGAACATCGATGAAAATTCATTAGATGCAATTGAATGTTTGGAAATATTTGCAGATGACACTATATGGGCTTAGAATATCTCACGAAGTTTTAATTCGATATCATTTTCCGTTTTAACGAAAGAAATTTGACCTAAAGTAACAGAGGTACGAACTATACAGCGCGTGGTAATTGTATGAACGTGTATACCTATACAATAATCACTGACGATTATTATCACCAACATAAGATCATAAAAATAACCTCTGTCCTCTAATTATGTCCCTTTAAATTGTTCCTCTCTTGGGGGTAGACGCGATAGCTCTATGATCAAAAGATACTTTTAGCTTCATATTCTGCCGAAGGAACGACATTACAGTGAAATGATTGGGATTCCGATACATTCATATGTAAAGGACCGGTGTGTATTCATTTTCATTTTAATGAAAAAGATGGATAAGGTTGAGGTTGGTTTTTTTTAAATCAATAAACATTTTCCTGTCAGTCATTTTGTGATTATGATATAAAATTCTGTACTTTAATTAATAATATCATTCACCGCATCACTCACACCTATGAAATATACAGTTAATTTGAAACAGCTGATATAGGTGTGTTACACTGAGTAAATGGATATGCCTTCACTAATTAAATATTGTTAATCAGTACCTAACTAGTTAACTACATGTACTCATTGACAACTAAAATGGTTAATTAATGAGAAAAACAAACATGTAAGCCATTGTTCACTTTTTCCGGATCCCTGTAAGCTTCCAATAAGATCATTTACGACCACAGACACAACTCTACGTATCATTAATGAAAATATGCAGAAGACAAAGTTTATTTATTAATTTTATTTATTACTATAATTATCATTATTATTAATTTGAATGGCGAGATGTACTGTTGGAGATCCCTGGATTCCAATCATCTGCTGAAATTCCATATACACTTAACTTTTATGAAGCTCCAGACCATTTTAACAAATAGCTGATGTATAAGCAGCAAGAAAAAAGTGTTAGATTTCCCCCAGAAAAAACATTTCTCATTATTAATTCAAGATATGGTTTGGTCAGGTGTGCATTCACGACATTCTTTTAAATAAGAATTCTAGCAGTTTTTCATGTAGATTAATTGACTACAGTTGCATAAAAGAAGAGGAGTAGGAATTCTTGTTTGCGGCATTATAACTTGCGGGAAATTGATGCCTGTTTCAGTAAATAGAACGCGTTTCTCAACAACAATTACATAACAAATAGTAAAAAGATTCGAAACATGGAAGTTTCCTCTATGTGCTAAGCAAAGTAAAGTTGTTGTCAATGTTCGGTTGGAATTCAGATACTTGTTATTTCAAGCAGCTTTTATCAAACTATGCCGAAAATCAGTCTTTTACAAGTGCTCTTGAACTACGGAGGTATCTTTTGAAATTCTTGTGGTACTACTGTCGAATAAGATGTGAGGAAAGCAATTTAGATGTTTCATTATGAAAAAAGAAATGGTATCATTATCTTTTTTTTTTTTTTGGTTGTTGTTGTTTTACGAAAAGAAGGAACATCAAGCATTGATTCTGTCAATTTTAGATATGAAAATATTATGAATTACATGCAATATTTTTGCAAACTTTAATCGAATCAGTGTGTCCACTTTTTCCAACACAAAATACATGGACCGTGTTTTGTGATGAAAACAATGGTCTGTCTATACACCTTTATGGTCCACTAAAATTCTATTCCTGTTTGTTTTCACGCCTATAAACTTTATGATGAGATCAAGAAAACACCACATGTATTTCTACTGCAAAAACACCACGGAAATATGTCGTACGACAAATATTGACACAAAAAGATGAAATGCAAGACGATGTTGTTTTAAGGCATAAGCTTTCTTTCTTTTCTTTCTTTCATTCACATCATTACCTCAGCGTAATCCGTAACAGGTATACTTTAGTAGACCAGACCTTGGGACAACTCGTGTCGTAAAAGGGGTTATGACCATCAAATAATGAGCACTGCATATTTTGCGACAATCGCCAAAGGGCGGTGCTTTTAAATTCGCTCCTTCACCATCAACACCTTTTGAAAATTAATTGCACTGTTAAAGGCGATATTAAGCAGATACATTTAATGGCTAAAAGGTTCACCTAGAACAAAAAACAAACTGTGTTTTACTGCATAAGGAAAGCTTTTGATGTAAGATAACATCTGCGTGGAACCAAAGCATTTAGGAAAGTCTCGATTTGGCTATAAAACACAAACAAATGTATTCAAAATTCTAGCTTTACCGAAAGAATGTTCTTTGCATTCATCAGATATTAAAATGTGTGGTTTATTTTACAGAAGCATTTTTCAAGTTACAAATTTCCCTCTCTAAAGGCTTTAAATTTTGTAACATTTCTTAAGTAGCGATTCCATCAAGTAAATCATCCCTATCATTGTCTATTCATTCAATAAATTGGATATATTTCTCCTTTAACTTTATTATATAACCATTCTGTTGAACTTCTGACCCTAAGGATTCCTAACAAGACATTTAACATTCATACCACTTGCTGTGAAATAGCGGGAAAATAACGACACAATGTGTATGGTTATTGCTGCTTTTCATCTTTTTCATTCCATAGCATGGGATGCCAGCCAATCACCAAAGACGCCGTGGTATGTGCGGGACTCCTGAACATTTCCTCCTGAATGACATTTGTTTTCGTATAATTTTGCAACTAATTCAATTTTTGGACTTGATGAACCAAAAATCCACGCCCTCTAAATGATTGCATACTGTGTCACTTACAGTAGATAATGAGTGCTTTTTGTACGCGTTAGACAGTACTACTCGTCGTCAGCCAAACTAAACTTGTCACAAAGTATTATATCGGATTAACGAAGTCGCACCGTGCCGTCCCTTACAAAAAGTCTGACACGACATTTGTAATGGTATCCAATTCGTACATAGCAATACATCAAATGCTGCAATGTTACCACGTCTAAATTTCCTGATTTTGTAACGGTCTTTGGTTACTGGTAACTAAAGAAAACTTAGTCTTGATCTGTCTTGATTTAACCAAGAAAAACTTGAGAATACGAGATAGTTGTCAAGCATTGCAGTCATCGCTAAATAGAACGGGACATTTTGAAAACAAAATACTCTAGATAAATTGATATACAGTGTACTTACATATGTATATTGGAATTTGTACATTGATAGTAGGTACATGTAGATCGACATTACGTAGATTAATACTTGTAAATTGATATTAGGTACATGTATATGTAGATCGACATTAGGTAGATGAATACTTGTAAATTGATATTAGGTACATGTAGATCGACATCAGGTAGATTAATACTTGTAAATTGATATTAGGTACATGTATATGTAGATCGACATTAGGTAGATTAATACTTGTAAATTGATATTAGTACATTGATATTAGGTACATGTATATGTAGATTGACATTAGGTAGATTAATACTTGTAAATTGATATTAGTACATTGATATTAGGTACATGTATATGTAGATCGACATTAGGTAGATTAATACTTGTAAATTGATATTAGGTACATGTATATGTAGATCGACATTAGGTAGATGAATACTTGTAAATTGATATTAGGTACATGTAGATCGACATCAGGTAGATTAATACTTGTAAATTGATATTAGGTACATGTATATGTAGATCGACATTAGGTAGATTAATACTTGTAAATTGATATTAGTACATTGATATTAGGTACATGTATATGTAGATCGACATTAGGTAGATTAATACTTGTAAATTGATATTAGGTACATGTATATGTAGATTGACATTAGGTAGATTAATACTTGTAAATTGATATTAGGTACATGTATATGTAGATCGATATTAGGTAGATTAATACTTGTAAATTGATATTAGGTACATGTATATGTAGATCGACATTAGGTAGATTAATACTTGTAAATTGATATTAGGTACATGTATATGTAGATCGACATTAGGTAGATGAATACTTGTAAATTGATATTAGGTACATGTAGATCGACATCAGGTAGATTAATACTTGTAAATTGATATTAGGTACATGTATATGTAGATCGACATTAGGTAGATTAATACTTGTAAATTGATATTAGTACATTGATATTAGGTACATGTATATGTAGATCGACATTAGGTAGATTAATACTTGTAAATTGATATTAGGTACATGTATATGTAGATCGACATTAGGTAGATTAATACTTGTAAATTGATATTAGGTACATGTATATGTAGATTGACATTAGGTAGATTAATACTTGTAAATTGATATTAGGTACATGTATATGTAGATCGATATTAGGTAGATTAATACTTGTAAATTGATATTAGGTACATGTATATGTAGATCGACATTAGGTAGATTAATACTTGTAAATTGATATTAGGTACATGTATATGTAGATCGACATTAGGTAGATGAATACTTGTAAATTGATATTAGGTACATGTAGATCGACATCAGGTAGATTAATACTTGTAAATTGATATTAGGTACATGTATATGTAGATCGACATTAGGTAGATGAATACTTGTAAATTGATATTAGGTACATGTAGATCGACATCAGGTAAATTAATACTTGTAAATTGATATTAGGTACATGTATATGTAGATTGATATTAGGTAGATTAATACTTGTAAATTGATATTAGTACATTGATATTAGGTACATGTATATGTAGATTGACATTAGGTAGATTAATACTTGTAAATTGATATTAGGTACATGTATATGTAGATCGACATTAGGTAGATTAATACTTGTAAATTGATATTAGGTACATGTATATGTAGATCGACATTAGGTAGATTAATACTTGTAAATTGATATTAGTACATTGATATTAGGTACATGTATATGTAGATTGACATTAGGTAGATTAATACTTGTAAATTGATATTAGGTACATGTATATGTAGATTGATATTAGGTAGATTAATACTTGTAAATTGATATTAGGTACATGTATATGTAGATCGACATTAGGTAGATTAATACTTGTAAATTGATATTAGGTACATGTATATGTAGATCGACATTAGGTAGATTAATACTTGTAAATTGATATTAGGTACATGTATATGTAGATCGATATTAGGTAGATTAATACTTGTAAATTGATATTAGGTACATGTATATGTAGATTGACATTAGGTAGATTAATACTTGTAAATTGATATTAGGTACATGTATATGTAGATTGACATTAGGTAGATTAATACTTGTAAATTGATATTAGGTACATGTATATGTAGATTGACATTAGGTAGATTAATACTTGTAAATTGATATTAGTACATTGATATTAGGTACATGTAGATCGACATCAGGTAGATTAATACTTGTAAATTGATATTAGGTACATGTATATGTAGATTGACATTAGGTAGATTAATACTTGTAAATTGATATTAGGTACATGTATATGTAGATTGACATTAGGTAGATTAATACTTGTAAATTGATATTAGGTACATGTATATGTAGATCGACATTAGGTAGATTAATACTTGTAAATTGATATTAGGTACATGTAGATCGACATCAGGTAGATTAATACTTGTAAATTGATATTAGGTACATGTATATGTAGATTGACATTAGGTAGATTAATACTTGTAAATTGATATTAGTACATTGATATTAGGTACATGTATATGTAGATTGACATTAGGTAGATTAATACTTGTAAATTGATATTAGGTACATGTATATGTAGATCGACATTAGGTAGATTAATACTTGTAAATTGATATTAGGTACATGTAGATCGACATCAGGTAGATTAATACTTGTAAATTGATATTAGGTACATGTATATGTAGATTGACATTAGGTAGATTAATACTTGTAAATTGATATTAGGTACATGTATATGTAGATCGACATTAGGTAGATTAATACTTGTAAATTGATATTAGGTACATGTATATGTAGATTGACATTAGGTAGATTAATACTTGTAAATTGATATTAGGTACATGTATATGTAGATTGATATTAGGTAGATTAATACTTGTAAATTGATATTAGGTACATGTATATGTAGATCGACATTAGGTAGATTAATACTTGTAAATTGATATTAGGTACATGTATATGTAGATTGACATTAGGTAGATTAATACTTGTAAATTGATATTAGGTACATGTATATGTAGATTGACATTAGGTAGATTAATACTTGTAAATTGATATTAGGTACATGTATATGTAGATTGACATTAGGTAGATTAATACTTGTAAATTGATATTAGTACATTGATATTAGGTACATGTATATGTAAATTGATATTAGTACATTGATATTAGTACATTGATATTAGTACATTGATATTAGTACATTGAAGTTATTGCTATATTGTTATTAGTGCATTGATAATATTGCTATTAGTACATTTGTACATTGATATACTTAATCTGTAGTACATTGATATTGATATAATATTAGGTACATTGATATTAGTACATTGGTATTAGTACATTGGTATTAGTATATTGGTATTAGTACATTGGCATTGATATTCATAGATTTGTATTAGTACATTGGCGAGTACATTAACATTAGTACATCGATATTAGTACATTGGTATTCTTAGACTGGTATTAGTACATTGATATTAGTACATTGGTATTGATACATTTACATTGATATTAGTACATTGATATTATAGTACATGTCATTGGCATTAGTACATTGGTATTAATACAATGGTATTAGTACATTGGCCTCATTACATTGATATTAGTACATTGGTATCGGTACATTGGCCTCATTACATTGATATTAGTAGACTGGTATTCGGCTCATTAATATCAAGGCAACCTATGAGATACCGCCCACAACGTACGAGCACTTTAGATACATCATACATAATAAGAGGCAATACACTGGCGATAAAAACGGGGGCCACGGTGTATATACTGACTTAGAAGAAACCCATATACAGCAAATTATCTCGCTTTTTAACATTAATGTGCAACGAAGAACGACCAACGCCCGTCTGCATATATATGCGTAATCACAGATCCGGCGTGGAGGATAAAGACTTGCCCAGCTTGTCTCTGCTGCGCACTGATAAACAATTTTATTATTTATAAACAAGCAACATTTCGGAGATGCGCTTTCCTTTTCAAGGTCAAAGAAAAAAGTCCATTTATCTGCAATTTATGTGACATTTACATTCACTTGACAAGTCCGTAAATAGTTCGAACGACCCGGATCAATAAGTGCGCCCCGTAGGTATAACATAGTGCACAATGTTTTATATGCAGACATGTAATGCACTTGCAGTACTCCTTGTTTCATTGACTAGTATGCAATTATATAGGTAGTGTTGAAAGTCATTCAACAAAAAGTATGCAAAATACATGTAGATACAGAAAATAAACGAATACCGTACGCGACATCTTTCATAAAATGAAGAATAATTCATATAATTTGAATTTACTCGTTTCGTTTGTATTATGAGTCTTCAACATAAACGAAACAAGTATACAGTGGTCTTCATATTGAGTATTACACATGGGGATAAGTTTTGCTCCATAAAAAATGCAATAATTCCCAAAGCTCTTGGTCTCCACAAAAACGTAACGGTCCGTGCATCTTCTCTGCAGCAAAGCCTTCGTTAATTCAGACCGACTCAAGACTAGCGGACAGTATTACATGTACCAAAACGCTTACATTTCGTCACGTGAATCCAAACGGGAAGCGTTTTGTATGTAAATACCGTATAGCGGGGTTTTTCCGCGGGGTGATAAATTTAGCTTATTTTAGCGGTTAGATAGCTTTCCGCCAAAATTGCACCCAATTGTGACTGCAGTATTTGCAAGAGAGGTCAATCTTCCTTGTCCGCCAAAATTTATTCCACTAAAATTAGCATACCTTTGAGCCAGCAAATCGCTAAATTTTGGAACCGCGGAAAAAACCGCTATATGGTATTTTTTGGCGTACAATGTATTGAGATTTTTTCCCCATTTAAATCGTTGATTTATTATTATTCATATAACTATGGTCTGAAATGCTGGTTAGTGGCTGCTAGCTTCAGCCTAGTGAAATAGTAAACACTATACAATGGAAAGTTAGAGGGGAACACCAGGCCTGTCCTTCCCTTTGTTACATACACGTGTCTGTTTTCAAAACTGCAACGATTCAAGCCAACTTAACTTCAAGCTAATTTTTCATGTATCAAACAACCTCATCTACTTTCTGAAGATCACATAGTTAAACTAAATCAAAACCTTCAAAATCGAAGTTCCATGACAGTCATAAAACCTTAAAAATATAATGTGGATTTCCATCAATCCCAGGAGCTACTCGGCGTCCACTGTCTTAGATCCAACCTTCGATATCATCTTTTGCAAAATCCTGGATCCACTGGATGCCACACTTTGCGGTACATTGCATGTATATACGATAGTGCGTTCTTTCTTGCGTGCGATATATATTGCATTTAAATCTATGTATAAATGTATCATAAGTTTAGCGGGAAATGGCGTTGTATTAAATGGATTTTTCAAACTCAGTTATTTATGCTGGTGTACACATATGTTAATTCTGCTGCCTGTAAATATAATTGTTCAACAGCAGGTTAATGATCTATCACGTTATCAATAAAAAAATATCAGGGATATAACTAAATTTTAAGATGGTGAATAAAGAAACCACTTCTGAAAGGTAAATGTGGTTGGGAACTGTTTTAGCAGGCCGTATCCATGGCTTTTAGGGGTCAGTGGACCTCATATGATGCCAACGACTTCATTTCAAATCTCGGTACCAATATGGAATGTCCATCAAATCAAATCTGTAACCAACATGTTTTCAATGCAAACCATAGAATCCACGTGGTTAGGTATAAAAATGCAACGAAAAAGTAGTTAAAGTCATCTTGCAAACCACAAAAACCAAACAGTGGTCAACGAGAAGGTTATGTATTTCAATGGTGTTCGATTTATGTTCCGTACAGGTGCGAAACTGAGAATGGTGTTTTCATGCCAGTAAACACGTCCCCGATGACTGGAGACGATACGCATCTTCCTTTTGTAGTGGAAGATGAGGTGACATACCAAGAATTCTATTGACTGCATTTTGTATGACGACGGACAATGAGAAGGTCGTTTGACACCCTCTCCCTACAGCTCCGAGTGAGGTATATCGTATCACGTGGAAATAAATTTGCATTGTAGGGCGATTCTTTATGATGCGGGGATCCTGCTGGGGGTCAGACGGTCTATAAACACGGTGAATGTGTTGAATACACACCTCGACACAAAAACACTAGATCTGGCATATTTTTTTGTGAAGGAAAAACGAAAATCGTTTAAATTAATAACACATGAAACCGAAGATACGTTTTTGCATACTTTAGCATTAAACATAAGGTGTCATTTTCTCACAATTGAATGCAATGTTTTGTGTACTTTTCATACTGCAGGCGTACTGTATACAATTTCTATCTAAAGCATAAAAGAAAAGGATAATTTTAACTGACTAGCATTTCATGCGCGCTTTTAGAGAATGTGCCTAAATTCGTTGACTCAGCATACAAATGTAAGCGTCGACTTCCTAGTCAGATATACAATATTATGTTATTTACAAGTTTCAATAAACTCGTATAGGTTCTCGCCTGGGGATTTTTTATTGTATGATACAAAAATACAATGCTATCACAATGCCATAGTGACTATTTAGTTTTCTTTGTACTGAAAAATTTAACATACTGACACAAACAATGCTATATTTCTAAATGAAGTAGAAAACCTTAATGATCAACACATTTTTATAAATTAAAAAAAAAAAAATCCGAAAGCTTGGACGACATGAACTTGTGATAAGTAGTTGATATACCTTGACGATTGCAAACACCAGCAATGTATACACAATTGTACGTAAGAATCTCACCGTATTTGAAGAATTTTTCAAGAGTATTTAAACGATATATATGACGCAAATTTCTTTTTATGTACAAGCATTCCAACACTGCAAACAGCTTATTATTTAACGGTTTATATCAATATATGCAGGTCTCCTGATTTCAATTGCAACTTTTTAAAGGGGATCTTTAAAGAATTCATTATATCATTTACAATAATTGTACACAGAGTGTCTGTTTCTGTTCAGGGTGGTTCCTCGTCTCCTATTGCACTACAACAGGTAACATTCGATGGCTTATTCCCCTCACAAGAAAACAGCCTTTCTGTTCGAGTGCGGGTGAGTCAGTGCGAGTATTTTTCTTCTTCTTTTTCGCAAACAATGGATGGGTGGATAACATATGTTATACAATTTACGAAATGTGACGTTCATAATACCAGTTTATTTTTCTTCTAACATGATCAATTAAACATCAGTATCGCTTGAATTTCATTTAAATTGAGATCATTTACAAAAAGGGTCTTGTAAATTGGATCTTTTTATTTTAGGCCAAAAGTTTATAGACATAAACGTTATCGTTTGTGAAAATACTGGTGATATTTTTTTTTAGATGCCACATGTATGTCTCATGTAATTCGGTTCATTCTCAAATATACATGTAAAATCTAGTTTTAGAATTTTTTACATTCAGAAAATATTTCATTATGAAAATTAATTCCCTTTTTGATATGCTTAAATCAAATATATTATGTTCTTCTACACATACATAAAAACATATTTAGAATTTAATGCAGCTTTTAAATCGCTGCACAGCGACATAACAATTCTAATAAGTTACTTCTTTGGTTGTCTTTGCGCCAAATCAAAATTAATAGAAACAGAATATGTAAATGGGTGTAATTTTAAATTACGTGGCTTTATTTCTAAAGTGATAGATTCTGTAACATTCTAAACTGCTTGAAATATTCGAACACACCCATATCAATCAAATTAAAATCGATATTTAATGTAGGCTTCAAGTAATAGGCAAACCATATTCTATGTGTTACCCAACTTAGGACAATTCACATACAATTACAACGATGTAAATATATATATATATATATATGTAATATTCAATTAGGAGGCATCTAGTCATTTGAAAGTTTATCATATTCTATATCACTATGTTTCGTCATTCTATATACATGGTAAGTTGGTAACCCCTTGGCATTATCTCTTCCTAAACTTTAAACAGATTTAGGGGGGTGTTGGGTGCTTTATTAATCTTACATATCAAACTTCGCGAAATCCTTTGGCTTCCGGGGGGGGGGGGGGGGGGGCTTCATCCTTGGTACCCAGTACATTAATCTAAAAGTGAATTCCACTGATCGTTTTTCTTATGGGTTTTTTTTTTTTATTATTATCATTATTTTGGTTATATAAGACACCCCGTCGTCCCTTGCGTAAAATTTTGTCAAATTAAAAGGAAAAAATAATAGATGTAAAACTCTGACAATTTTGAAACGACAAATTATGAGTTTCTTGCACCAGCCAAGCCTCCGACTGTTTATGAAAATCATCATAAAACCTCTAAATAATTTCAGCATAAATTATCCCGTGGTTCCCTTTGTTCTGTATCCCGATCCCGCTGTTATTTACGACAATCAGGCTGACTTGTATCCCGATCCCGCTGTTATTTACGACAATCAGGCTGACTTCCCATCATAACACTCGTAGTTCTACGGCTCTAAACGCCGTCTGTTACCGTGTCTGCACTTTCAGAAATCGCCCCTAAAATGCCTTTACTATTGTTTTCATTAATTATATATAGATTATATTTAGATCACAATGTGATATAGATCGACGTTTGCTCAGTCTTAATAGCGGGTGATTTGTGTTTGCCAACTGATTTCATCATATAATAAACATGCGTTGAAGTAATGCATATATATGTATTGAATACCTTTGTAAAGTACGTATTGGAAGATATTAACATTTGCAATTTTATGGCTACTTTAAAGAAAAAGTTGGGCATTCGCCATGCACAAAACTGCGAATAACATGCACCATTAAACGTCTTTGATGGTAGCAGTTTATATCATTGAGGATGCAGAAAGAAAGCTTTTGTCAATGGTGTTGTTTGATGTATGAAAAATAAATTTTATAAGAGTGGTTTTATGGACACTAAATGCGTCTTATTAACGCTTGAGGACCCCGTTTTTGAACTCGATCACGATCCTGAATGGAATGTTTGAGCGCCTGTATGATCGCAATACCGGGTCATCTTAGCGATTTACATATACTCTGACATATCTTTTCTAAATGAAAAATAACTAGTGACATATGTATCTACAAAGTCTAAGGTCGTCTTTTGTGAAGGTACGGTATTTGACACATATGATATCCAACCCTTTCTCCTTATTTAACCATGTGGCTGAGCACGTACAACAATCCTGCTGCACACGAACTTTGCAGAGTTTATTAACAAAATATTTGAAAATTGGGGTATTTTGCAGATTATACACCGTACTTTAAAATTAAATACTGTAATGTAAAGTATTTGATATCAAGGCTAATATTCCACACCTGAACAATTTTGTGAAACCCTATTGTAAATTATGCGACTAAACAAAAACTTTTTTGTTCCCTCGCACTTTTTTCTGAATTATTCAATGATGCCTTATGAATGTTTTGTATTTTATATTTACCGTAAAACAAGGACGCGGGTTTGCTTTGCTCTTAGCTTGTCAGATGCATTAAGTGATAAGTAGAAGGTAGAAGAATCAAGCTTCAGTTTGAAATTGGGGTGCATGACAAGTCATCTGATTGAATATCTTCCTAAAATACCTTGCCTCCTGATCAAACCTGTAGGTCCCAGAATGCAACATCTGTATGATGAACAGATTATCCAAGCCTTAATCTCTGGTGCTCAGGGATGGGGCATTTCTAAAGTTTCTATCAAGCTGGAAAAAATGGCCGATTTGTCTAAGTTTATTCAGAATCTACCCGACCGTATTATGTGAAAGACGGTGGTTATTCGACTCAGTGCTGCTATTCTTTTTCAGCAAGTCGTGGTTATAGAATCGATTGATTTGAAATGGTATATGATGTATGATTCGGGCCAGATGTTGTTCCTCATGCAAATATTCACAGAGAAGTTATGATAACTTGTCTCGCAGGAGAAACCTTTATCGTATTGTCCTTTCACATTACATAAGTTCGTCATTTAACAGTCATATACATTGTATTTCAGTATAAGAAGAAATAAAAGTACGAAAAGTACTGAATAGCGCTAAACGTGTGAATTCTGAAATTCACACGGAATATAGTATACTTTAGCAACATAAACATGGTGTAATATTAGCATTCTGAATGTGAAATTCACAAACTGATAACTTGAGAGATGGGTACCACATCATGCACCTTCATATGGAAACATGCTTTTCTCTGAGTCGGTTTTCAGTAAGGTTGGGTCTAGTTGGTTCTACAGATAAATATCAACCAGCTAATTATAAATGGTTAAAGGCAATGGCTGCAATACTGAATGGACATTTAATCTCGAAAGGCATAAGAATAGACTGGTCCCCTATCTATTATCTTACTAGCGGTGAATACGGGGAACATGGGGATCCGGGTTAGATTAGGTCCTCAGTACTCCTTGCTTGTCGTAAGAGGCGACTAAATGGGACGGTCCTTCGGATGAGACGGCAAAAACCGAGACCCCGTGTCACAGCAGGTGTGGCACGATAAAGATCCCTCCCTGCTCAAAGGTCGTAAGCGCCAAGCATAGGTCTAAAATTTGCAGCCCTTCACTAGCAACGGTGACGTCTCTATATGAGTGAATAATTCTCGAGTGCGACGTTAAACAATATACAATGAACCGGAAACGCGAAAACGAAGGTAGAAATAGAATTGTTGATACCTATTGAAGAACACTTTCCACAACATATACATTATGCAATAATATCCCAAAAATTAACTTCTTATGTGCGTGACAGATCACAAATGCACATAAACTCCCACCCTCCCTCCAAAAACAATAGACCTTTATGTTTATTTGATTTACTAGTAAGATTGTTTTTAAATAGTATCTAAAATTAGCAAGTGAAATTGATTATACAATAAGCATCACATTCTTTGCACTTTTATACTTGAAGAATTCATGTCAAATGACTTTCAAATATTTTATAGATAAAGACTTTCTTTTGCTGTTTAATGCACTGTCAAAATAAAGAGAAAAGTTAATCGAAGCAGATCACTTCTAAATCTGTGATTGATTGATTGATAGGCGCGAAACAAAATTGTGACTACTCTGAGTGACAGAGGAAGACCTCAATCGGACTGGACAATCCCGGTAACTGTCAGAAAGGAAAGTCCTGTCAAAAACCTCACACCTCGTCTGACAGAGGTCAGGTCGTAAATTCTAAACTTCACTGTGATTTATGGTTGTCTTTACACATCGCTTGATGAATCTACATGCGGTAATGATAGTATAATGAGTATTACTGCAAATAAAGGCGCTCCGTAGCCATGACCGCATGGTCCTTCAACTGTTTGAATGACGTCTTGATTGACGTTACGAGACCAAACACTTGGATGACCACGATTACTTACTGTAGACGGTTTGTTTACATTTAATTGCCGATTTATGCAGTTTTAGGTATATCAAAATATTATTAACCGAAACTTTATGATCACTTTGTGCACTATGGAAGATTGATTTGAATGAGGACACGTGGTACATGATGAATGTTTACATGTAAATAGGCTAAAATAACAGTATATCGTTAACTTAGAATAAATTCCATACTTAATAAAGAAATTCTTTAAAAAAAATATATAATAAAAATGCTTAACATACAATTTTATGAGATTTTTTTTATTGTATTTAATGATAATGTACAAATTAAGATGTGATTATTGCTGAAATTTACGTGTTTTCTGTATTATGAACTCCCCATCCTACTTCGTGGCGACAATTTCCTCCGATCTAGAATTTCACGGTCTGGGTGCTTGTATGGAATTTCATCCCGCAGTTCTGGTAGGCATTCGACCATGCTCCTTCGTTGAGATTACATATGCACATGAGGACAGTACCTCACAATCATTTAGAACTTTTTTCATTTAATTTGAAAACGAAGGCATGTCGCAGAAAAATACATCTTACAATGAAATTACTTTTTAAAATGCATAATTGTGCTTTGATAAAGTTATCTGCATACATCTTTGCAATGTTTTCGGTCCACCCTATGCATGCCGCTAAAACATATGGCGGATTATCAATCCTTGACTTGGGAAGATGCAAACCTTTTGATCTGTGGAATTCTAATTTTGTGGACATTGGAAGTAAATTACAGCAAGCAAATGTCTGAATAAAACATCATTACAAAATGTTACAAAGAATATAAACCATGCATTGCTTGCGATAGGGAAAAGAGTTACTCCGTGAAAAAACCCATTTGATTGCTGTACATGTACCTTTAAACTGTACATGTTCTCTACCCTGGTTTGCATTACAAAGTCCCAATTTTACTGAATTTATGATGCATGTGACTAAAACATTCCTGAAATAAAGCGAAAATATGTACCCATAACAATTCTGACAAAAACATTCATCCTTTTCATAAGTCAGGTACCTAGTATGTTATATATGCGTCATGCTTGGAATAACATGAATGGGATTCAACACCGATTTGAAATTCTAATTAGACTACAAATTCTTCTTCCCAGGAGGAAGCATTAAATCTGGAAAATAAATCTGCAAACCAATATGTGTGGTAAAGTTCGTCTCCTCTAAGACTGAAGTTAAAAACGGATACTGGAGAAACCAGCTTGAATAAATGAATTAAATACATGTAATATAAGTCCCAAAATTATATTTAAAAACAAGCAAAATTGGGTAATTATTCGTAAATATGAGGATATAAATTAGATTCCATTGGATAAATCTTGAGAAATCTAACCACGAGCCTTGTAAACAACATTTAGGTATATTAATGATTAGTATACGATACAGAGAACTGGCCTGGATTTCTCGAAAGAAACTTAAGTCGAAACTTGGACTTAAGTCTGAGATCTTACTTAGATTTTGACTGCTCAAATAAAAGAAAGCTCAAACTTAAGTTTGATATTTTTTTGGAGAAACCCCAGCCTGGAATATGAATGTCAATAATTTTATTGTGTCACCTGTGATATATGATTTATTATTTACACATTATGACGCGTCAACAAAAATACAACACTTTGACATAATCATTCATATATGCATGCTTGTTCGGCCATTTCTCTTATCAATACAAATGTATATCCCCATTAAACTATGAAAATGTCGGAAAATAGTCGAGACAGTTCAACTCGTGTGTGCTCTCTTAAACTGAATTAATTTGTCTTACTTAAATGAACGCTTTGTATTTTGTTTATGAACACCTACTGTGGGGTTTTTAACAAAAGCGTAATTGAAAAATTGAAAATATCTGAACAGTGCAACGACCTCTGATTAATGGAACTGGAAGAATTGGTAAACAACAGAATTGGTTGGTAGAACTTGAAGCCATATTTGGGATACTTCGGTGTAACAAAGTCAAAGATAAGTGGATATCAATTCTTTCATGTATCTCTGACTTTTTCGCAGAAAAGTTTAGAAGTACAAGGAAATTAACTAAACGGACACCTAATACATGTATTTGTTTGAAATTTCAGTACTTTGATTGCTTGGAGTTTGATACCGATACCATCTGTTGTGGGTAAAGTGCCACGAATTTTGACCTGTGTGTTGTGTGTTAAGCGTTCAGCGCAGACTTTGACCTGTGTGTAAAGTTTGACCTGTGTGCTAAGCGCTCAACGCAGACTTTGACGTTCTTTTCGATTTTCGCTTCTTGGCTAAGCTACATATTGTACATGTATATATATATTACCAAAAAAGACTATCGCACTTCCTTCTTAGTCTTTGCGAAACAAATATTCAGCTAGAGTACAGTTGACATTATCAGAACTGTAAATGGACCTCACGATGACAAACAGAAGTCGTCTTGTGAATATTTTTCCCACCAAGAAACGCCCATTAGAAACAGATACTAGGTATACCATCACGAAATTGATAACTTTAAACTCAAATAAGACTCAAAGGTGTAACAGAATCCGCCATTTTTTCTGTACGCTTAGCTAAAGATCACAATATTCCATGACACCGGCTCAAAAAATCGCGGTCTTCTTTCATGTTGTTTATATTTACGATAACTTTTATTGGGTATCTAAACCAATAAACACGTCCGCAATTTTCTTTTATCAAGTTTATATCAGAGGAGATTCTTTAATTTATTCTATAGATTCTTCTGCTATGTTTCCTTTCTGTATTTCCTTTTGTAATACAATCAGAATAAAAGAAATGTTTTTATCTGTGTGTATTCCTTTTGCAACTTGATCTAAAGAACCCAGATACCTTGCACGAGTTCTTGCTAGAGCAAAACCAAGGTTTCAAAATTGCTAATTCATTCCTGATATTTTGGTAATCCTCTTAAACAGAATAAAGTTAAAAGATATTTATATCTTTACAAAAGAATTTTCTAATAAAATTTAAATCAGGATCCTCGACCAATGAATAAAACATGAGAAAAACCTTATTGTAGGGTGTTTGTACGAGGTTGTCCGAGTGAGAAACAGGCTGCTATAACTAGCAGTTACATCGTGTGAAAAACTTCAGATCAAGTAGTCTGTCCTTTTCCCATTTAAACCACGATAAAACTCAAATTCAAAAGAAATATTTCTTTACGGGGGCTACAACTGCATTGAAATCATATTTGATAATCAGTAATAAATTTTGAAATACCTATAGTATCCTAGGTCGTTTGATCAGTGAATCTATCATCATGAAATCTTGTCAAGACCACTAGAAAATGGCATCAAGTTCTTAATAAAGAATCTCTAACGATTAGGTGGACGTTCTGCCTTGGGCATCACGATGAGATAATACAGTTTATCAAAATATAAGAACGGAACCATATTATCGTGTAAAAAACACTGGAAGTGGAAACTTTTTCCTATAAGGTGTTTCGCGTGATCATTCACGCGTTTCTCATGCACTCCTTCGGGATGTTTTAACATGTATGTTACGCGGAATTCATTTTATAGGGTACACGGGGTGCCCTTTAGCGCTCCCCTTCCCAACGGAATTCATTCCCCAGAATGAACTGGATGGTCTAAACTCGATCATATTGAACGCGAATTTATAGAAAATGTATAAAATTTTGAATGGAGTAATCAAATTAGGTAGTCCCTTTTTCTTATTGTAATTACCATATGGATTAAAAATGTTTGCACTGTATCGTGATTTTTTCAAGTTTGGGCATCCATTTTCTGCAAATAATGCAGTCGGGATTAGCATAAACGGCTACATTCCTTCTAGACGTCGTCGGTTTCGGTTATTAGCGTCTATAAAGACATGAAACACATTTACCTTACAGTTCACCTGTAAATGTCTACCTAAATCAATCCGACAGGATTCTGTAGGCTGAGTTTTCAACTTATTGTATTCAGTTAGTAGGATATACACTGTATCATTTATAGGAACGTCTGTCTTACATTAACCAAAGTGATTCAAATTTGATCAAGGAGAACAAATGCCATTGTTCTCATGAAATAGTTGTAATTAGATGCTTCCAGAGGGAAATAATGCTTTAAACATCTCGTCAAACTTCAGTAGGAGGAATGTCAGTCGCATTAGATATATTAAAGTAGCAATTTTACACTTTTTTTTTTTTTTTTTTTTACTATTTTGCGTTAAAAATATATATGCCAATTACATATGTAAAACCACTCTGGAATGTCCTCCATTGATGTTTCTAATACCAACCCCCAACCTAAAAAAAACAACAACAAAAAACCAAACAAACAAACAATAAAAAAAACTTTAACGATCTGTGGAACTTAAAACGATAGAGGACTATGTTTTCGGCGGAGTCAACGGCGTAGTAGTAATTTGTCATTTTATTCGCTTGATTATACAATTTTAAAAACAATGCCTTTTGTTTTCACAGAACGAAATCACAGTTCCAAAAAGATTTTTCAGAAAATAATGAAACATTGTCAGTTGTGTACGATTAGCCACCGCTTTGGTGTTTGCCATTTCAGATGCTCTACCTTTTTACTGGTACCGGTAAAACATTACGAAAATCATGGACCCTTACCACTGAATCAATTTAAATATAATTATATACATGCAACAGTCCGTGTAAGAATTTTCAAGAGGGTGATACAATGAATATGTATTAATCATAAATAGATGACAAAGTTTCATTTTTTAAAATCCCGTGAGGATCCGGGTTAGAATAGGTCCTCAGTACCTCTTGCTTGTCGTAAGAGGCGAATATATGAGGCGGTCCTTCGGATGAGACAACAAAAATCAAGGCCCCATGTCACAGCAGGTATGGCACGATAAAGATCCCTCCCTTCTCAAAGGCCGTAAACGCCGAGCATAGGCCTAAATTTTGCAGCCTCCATATGAGTGAAATATTCTCGATAGGGACGTTACACAATACACAATCAATCAATTTTTTTTTTTAATTATGATTCCCAAATGCTCAAGTATCGCAAAGTGTGGTCCTTACGCATGCGAAATATTGTTTTATATAATGTACAATTAGTATGCAGTTTTATTACACAAAAGACATGTATCTTTTCCAATACAATATACAAATGTATATATAATAAGCATTAGACTCTCCACGCCAATGGTCTTCTGTGCGCAAGCAGTATATCAAAACTTGTTCCAATGTTTAAGGTCTACATCCACAATGATATAAAACATAAAAAATTCTAGATATGTCACTTATTTCCGATGTTCTATGATTCTTAGGTGGACTGCTCATTAAATGCTTTATTTTTCTATAATTATTAATAATGTAACCATCATGTGCCCCAAGTTCAACCACATCTTCTCGAACCTCTGCGGAAATGGGGGTAAAACCGCCGAGCTAAGCCGGAAAGTCCGAGAGATTACGATGAATTATGAATAAGAATTCCTTATTTAGATTAACATTTTCACCTCAGTTGACAAAAATTTAGTATTGAAATGAGGATCGAACGCATTCATATCGTTAGATGTTCTTTTCCATGAATCAGACAAAGGTCATCGTGTACATGCATATGTAGTTATCAGACCAGATCAAAGATGAATTTCCAATTAAAGCTAGAGGGAGGTTCGGTTGTTTGATTTAGAGGTGTAAAGTACTTTATAACACCCATGAATATCGGCATCAGCGGGATAGGACCGCTTGTAAACGTACACGTGTCTTTACAACAACTTAACTCCCAACACCGCAGAGACAACAATGACTCAATATTGATTTGTTCCACCACCTAAAATGCCCCCCAAAACTTATAAATAACATATATATTGAGGAGATAGAGTCCGCGTAAGCCACACAATATGAGACACGTGGGAGTATCAGTTTTACACCTCGAGTGAGTAAATTTTGCTCGTACAGCATTTTTTGTACATGTAAAACAACCCCATGTCTTCTGATGACTGGGTGTGCTATGTACCACCTATTCGGTCCGCCCGCTGATGAATTATGACTTACTGTCCCATAAACCTATTTTTCACTATAAAAACGGAAATAATTTACATTTAGTCGCGATAAATTCATCATACCAAATTGTGTTTGGGTACGAGTTGATGTCAACTTGGGAATCATTGACAGAGAAATGCATCCCAGGTACGACTTGACGAATCACGAATTTCTTTCATTGTTGAAAAATTGAAAAAGTGACTGATATGACAATTTGTTATACGAGTCCATAATTGAAAAATAATATTAGATATGGCAGTCGTTCATAAGGTTATCAATCAGAAATATCGGTAGATATGTGACTAAGATTTTCGGAGAGAAAAAACCCTGTCAACATAATACTGTATAAGCATATTCATGTGCTACAATAATTAAAGGTTTAAATAATTCTTTATTTATGTATCTAAATTTTCTCTTGCAATATATATATATATATATATATATATATATATATATATATCAGCTGTCAATTTTCAGTGCATTATAAATGTGTTGCACATGTACCTATCTATGAGTAAGAGGATTATCGTAGTTCAGATTAAGGTGGATGTTCAGATTAAGGTTGATGTTCTGTTAATTGTTGTTTGTACATCTGACTGCTTTCGTCGCAAAAAATTAATGAGAAATTCACCGATAAAGAAACGACCATTAATCATGCCATTTTGTCACAGGTATGTGTTGTCATTCATAATATTAGTGTACATACTGTAAGCAAAATCAACCGATATTCCTATCTATCTTAACCGGAAGTCTTTCGATTTCCACACGTTAAAATGCAAGATGCTCTTCGTACTAGACGTTAGTGTCCATGCGCATTCTATTTGCACATTCTCAGTTTTGTCTGCTTCAGCAATTAGCCTTAAAACGCCAGCTTTAAAAAAAATCCCTAGGAAGGTTGTCAGTTTATGTAAGTTTTATATCCGTAGGGAAAACAGGTAAATGTGAACCACATGTTCTTTTTACTGAGATAACATGATGGTAGCTAAACCATGCGGGTCATCTAAGGACAGGGGCCTTTTTTTTTCTTCTCGGACGTTATTCCCAGGGCTATTTCTCTTTCGCCAAACGTATAAAATGCAAACATGTGTTTGTTTAATTATACAAGAAGAACATATAATCACGTCACCAAGCACTTGCAATAGTTCTCTGATTATGTAAATTTTTAATTCTATGTAGACATATTCAAGGCAGTCTATCATGTATGTAAAGACAGGCAGAAATATGTTAAAGTTTTGTACTACAAAATGAATATGCACATCTGAGAGAAAGAGAGAGAGCGAGAGAGAGAGAGAGCAGTCTTTGCAGAATTTCATAAGAGATGCTTGCTAATCGATCGCTTGTCCAATGTTTATATATATATTTTTGAAATTGTTATTAGTTAGATTTTAAGAGAAAAATACGTGTGCATATATGCAAGATCTATTCCTGTACAACCAAATCTTACTTAGATACCTTTCTTTACATGTATGAGAAAATTCATCCAGAGTCACCAACTGTATAATGTACATACCTAGTACTAGCTTGTGTTGCATGCGTATCGCCGATTTGTAAAAGTATTTTGCATGTACGTTTTGCAATAACTCTGTACAATAGATTAACAGAGTTCTTTGATTTTATTATTTGTGAAATCTGCGACCTGGATTGTAAAATTCACAAGAGAGGGGGGTCGCTCTAAAATATTTCGAATATTGGTTTGTTTGAATTATTTGTACGAAACGCGTGCAATAACTAATAGAGATAGGCCGAAAATACAAATCTTCAAAGGAAATATTGACTCGGGAGTTAGTATCCGCGTGTTTACAAATAAAACCCGGTTATGAGCACCTGAGAGGGACACAATAGGGCTATGCGGGAGATTTATACTGATCTGCCAAAGTTTATATTTTGAGAAAAGGCAAAAGGAAAACTAGACTAGATCTACGATAAAAGATTCGTCAATATTTATCGAGTCTCTGCAGATTTCTTTATATATCCCTTGCACATTTCAGCCAGATCACTCGCTGTCTGCGTCTTGCAGATGTTTTTAGAAATACAGTTTTGTCGACTTCTCTGTTAAAACATCCCATAATGATTGTTGTTCCAAACACGTTTTATGATGAATAGATGGGTTTTTTTATCACGAAAATCGAGCTCTTCATAATCCCAATCTCTGAATCATGTCCCTGATGCTTTGGAGAAAGCTTCGACAGTTTGTATAGCAGTGAAAACGGTTATGATTTTGTAAAATGTGATACAGTTGAAACATAACTTCTTACATTCCATTCGCAACTTCTCCCAAGTGTTTAAGGAGAGGACGTTATAAGTTTTAAGAACTTGTGTCTGGTCCTTTTGTAATGGTACTACAATAAAATACGTCTAAACGAAACCAACTTCTCGAGCTTTTCCAACAAGCTAAAAATAAAGAGGGGGGGGGGGGGGGAGAAAAAGGAAAATAAGAGTATTTTTCCGAGTTTCCAATGGGAACTCCAACTAAGAGTCCGGAGTGAGTGAGTTGGGGTAGGATCTCCGTTTTCGGGATGTATATGGAAAGTATTGATGTTCTTGTGCAGTACTTGTATGTCAACTTTATGCATTTTGCCATTTTTGGTTTCAATAAAAAGTTGTTGTTTTGTTTTGTTTTTTGGAAAGATTTGACCATAATTAATGTAAAAATATTTCTAACCCCATCAGTGTTATCAGCTTTACTTTTTACCTAGTAATAAAAACAAATCAGGAATGGGAATTTTTGAATTATTACGTGAACGCCCCATTTGTCGTAAGATCCCATAAATAATTATTCAACTATTATTAGGGCATTATCTATGACCAAATTGCATGCGTTTCACTTAATTTATCACATCAACTCATGCGATCAAATTTCGGGGTAGTTATGTAATCGAGTCAATTTTTTTCGAGGACAACGCCCGTAAACATGAGTCAATGTTACCTGTTATGTGCAAAAGAATATCTCATTGAAAGGTTATGTAATAGGTATTTGTGATAATACTTTAAGGTTCAGGTAAATCCATTTTAAGAAGTCAAAAGATCTACCAGATATATTAGTTTTCATACCAGACCACCCTCATGAGTGAAGGACTTCATAAAACCGAATGACGTCTCGGACGCGTCATCAAATTGTTTGCAGACTATATCGACATTTTAGAATAAATAAGCAGATGCGCTTATAACAGTTAATTTTGTAACAAATAGTGTTGCCATTTTTCGCGCAAAACCAACTGCAAACAGACTTTTTAAAGATTTGATAAGAACAATGAGAACCAACTCCATCTCGAAATCTTGAAACCACCTGTTACGTGTACCCAATAAGACTGTATGACAAGACAGTTGACTTCCTGTCGGTTTGAACGAAGTTCCTTAATATTCCGACAGGAACATTATAATGAGTGAATCTACTTTTGCTCTCTTGGAATATCACATTACCGTGGCACTGTTTGTAAGTTTTCGGTTCTCGATCAGGTTAATGATGTTTTTGTTGAGGAAAATATTTATATGTTCGAGTGCGTCAGCTATGTCTCGAATTTATGGGCAACTTTGTAAGAGTGTTCGTTAAAATAAAACCCGTGTTTAAACAGCTTCTTTACCAATAGTTAAAAATAAACATCACTTTCTATTAAGATTCATTACTTAACTGATAGCAGGTGTGTGTGCTTTCTGACAAAGAACAAATAGCATCCCCTCTCCTGCTGGTCTGCCAGAGCTAATCTTGGAAACCTTTTTCCAGAATCCAGTGGATTCCTAAACTGCAGTGGGTCTTTGTGCGAAAAATTGCTTCCTTGTATGCATTAGAGTCAAGCAATTAGTTAATGATCGCCTAGGAAAATATGTTTGAATTTTAAAAGTGATACATCCTTGCAATTCCCCCGGTTTGATTTAATTACACAAAGCAGAGGAATTCGTAAGCAGGGAATGTGTATCTTTGTAATATTTTCTTGGTTGTTCGACATGAATTATAGGAGTTTTGTTTTTACGCCACTTTGCAAAGCATGAGTTTTATCGAGTTAAAATTACATTACATGTCATACATTTTAGTCGAAATATGCATAGGAATTCTTAATAGTTTTCGGTAAGATGACCATCGATTTAAAGAATGATCGATACAAAAAGAAGGTCATTTAAATGAATAAATAAATATGAAATTGAAGTTTTAAAAAAATCTCTGGCGAAACTAGAAAGCTGGTTTTTGGTAAGATCGCAGATGGTTTCCATATTTAACGAGTTTTAACGTTACATCATCTTTTCTTATCAGAGAACCTGGAAAACCGATGTCCGCTTTGTATGGCATTGTTCAAATTATTGCCACTTTGATATCCGTGGTAATAAGTTGACCGCGCATCTTGTTGCACAATCATTTTGGTTATTGAAAATGAAGAAAACTGACGTAACAAGTAATTGTATGAGTAATGCCACGTAATGTGTTGTTAGATACCATGGCAAGGAACTGCAAAATCATTAAATCCGTCCTAAGCAATTAATCAATGGTTTGCTGCACTCTTTGACAAGGTTGAGTGGGTGACACTTCAAAAACTAAGTGACCATGTAGTCCCTCATGTTTCTTTAGAAAGTAAGAAAAAAGAATAGTAAATGAATAGTTCAACAGTTCCTGAACTTAAAATTGATTATTCTGTAAAAAAAAAAAAGAAAAAAAAAAAGAAGGAAAAATAGAAGTATTTTGCATTTTTACTTCTCCACATTTCCTTGAGACGTGGGCGCCTTGACAGAAATCAACAGGAAGACGGTGCAGACATTGTGACTATTGAGGAGTACTGATCAACGTGTAAAAATTCCCCCGTAGTTTCATTTTGAAATAGTAGGTCTAAGTCTTCAATCAGAAAGTAAAGGCTAGGACACTTTTTAACCCCATGATTTTCCTTCTCTAAATTCAATACCAGAGGGCGGAGCTGTTCACTTCGTACACGATTCTTCACAACTTTTTCCCTATAGGGACTTGGTGTTAGGGGTCTTTATACAGGATATGCCAGGAATTTAAATATATGAACTTTTAAGTTTACTCAAGATTCGCTTTCTTATATCCGTGCCCGTGAGAACTTATTTTAAAGTGTAATGATATGCAAAAATTCTTATTTAAACAAGATCAACACACATTTTTCTTTTTAAAGTTTGTCTAATGCAGTTGATGTAGTACAAAAAGAAAATGGAAAAGAGTAAGCGCTTTGGGGAAAAGGTTGCTATGTCAAATTTTGTCGTTGTTGTAGAGGAGATTATCTCGTGACGTAATAGCTAAATACAGTGCTTTTTTTCTCTTGGATATTTCGGGGTTTCATACGCCCGATCTTTAACTAATGACCAAGTATGTTTAAGTATTTGATTTTCAGTTTAATCTACTCTGAAGTAGAATGAATAAAGCTTTATACATTTCTCCTAAGGGTTTGCAAGTTTTGCACAGCTTTGGCGGTCTGAATGGGGCGTGGGATCCCTCACGGTACTACGCCCTTCGTAAATTGTATCGCACAGGGCGACATTCTGAGAGGTGTGGGTGTCAATTAGAAATTGAAGGCCCACTTTTCTTATTCAATTCTGCGGCCCTTTACATTTCAAAAACGAGAATGATAATACAGCAATGTTCTCTTAAAAGGACAGAATTATTTAAACACGGCCTGTCTATTCGGATTTCTATTTGCAAACGGTGTTTACTTTCTTTTTTTAAAACTGTATTGGTATTCCATACATCTCAAGAACTTTTCCAATGTATTTTTAAGGAAAGAATATCTGAAGATAAAAATGAGATTTTCTTTGTACTCAATATGATAAATTTCATATGTACTGATGGCCCAATTTGACAACAATTCCGTACAGCATAAGGCAACCCATGGGGATGTTCAGGCCTCGTTCCCTTTGATTCAAAAATACTTTGTCAAATGAAAGGTATTTCTTAAATTCTGCGTGAGTGATTGATTGAATAATTTTGTTGACAGTCTTCTTTTCACACCCGCGCCAAGAATATATTGTCGATGAAATGTATCTAATTCTGAAGAACTCCAATAAGAAAGTGGGAGTCATCTTCCAAATGTTGTTTGTCTTTTGATATTGTCACACCCTCTCTGTTGCTTAGAAACAATGTTGTTTGTGTTTACAAGAAGTGGGGAATGATGAAGCAGAATTAAAACTTACACGTACTTTAGATCTACTCTCCGGAACTATGAGGGGAAGCTGGTATGTCTTATTCAATAGAACTCCCCTCCAGAATTTTTGCAAGGAATTTGCATTTATCAACAAGTCATCCTTTTCTATCCATATAAAGCAATAGGGAGAATTTGTTATCTGAATAAACGGATTCATCTGAATCCTCACTTTCAAGTTCTCAATTTATATCTTAATGCGACAATTCAACAATTAGGCAGTAAGAAGAAAACGGTAAAAGATCAATTATATGGAATTTGATAGGTAGCTATGTTAGGCTGTATATGTACAATGAGTGCAATGGCAAGGAATTTAAACACAGTGATTACTTCAAAAGCACAAGACGTGGTCGGTGATGTTTACATAATCGTTGTGTGCTTACATGTACTTTACACCGAATGTCAATAAATTCTATATCTAAAGAAAAATACTATTTGAAAATAGAACATATACGTAAACGAAGGTAGATAAATGGAATTTGTAATCTACTTTTCAACCTTTAAGCGAGTTCAAAATGAATACCTTGTGTTCAACATGTACGTGTATTGTCAAGTGTTCATACGCAGATTGAACTTATATAGGTGCACATTTAAAGATGGATATATATGAAGAAAAATAAGCTTATAATTAGTGAGCCCCAATTGAGTTCCTTGTTTTTTTTTTTTTTTTTTTTTTTTTTTTTTGCTTACTATGACGTCTATGACGTCATCATTGCTTTTCTTCCCCTTTCTTTACAGCATATTATTGTAAATTACACATAAAAATTCAGTCATTTCTGAAAATTCATTTTAAAACTATATATATATATATATAATGTGTGTGTGTGTGTGTGTGTGTGTCTGTGTGTGTGTGTGTGTGTGTATAAGCCGGCTTGTTAATATCAAAAAGTAAAAGATTTGGATTGCATAAAGATTTCCATTTTCTGAAATTGAGTACATTGTAGGTACAATTTAGTTGACGATAAAAAAAAAAAATCCCACAAATATTTTTCTTAAAAAAAGAAGATAAAATTTGATGATATTTAGTTTGAGTTTACGATATTACTGCATCTTAAATATTTCAGAACCTTGGAACCTTTAACTTGATTTGTATTTTTTAATATATGCAGTTAAACGTGAATTTTTCCTCTCGCCAACTTATAATTGTTCACAATACAGACATGCCTTACGCTGATAATGCAGGTAGGTAATTGACACGATAATAACACATTGGCAAAGAACAACTTTAATATGACATGTAATACATCGTCAATAAAATTTCACTTTCAATTAACGTTAATCACCTTAAGATTAAAAAGTAATTACAGTATTCCGCGCTCTTTTATTGCATACATACAAACTTATGCAATCTGTAGCCCCTTTTATAAAAGTTTCTTCGATTTTCCAGTAACTTATTTGCAAATCCTGGAGATAGTGAAGCGTTCGAAGTCCATGTTAAATTTTACCTGTAAATCGGGAGAGTTTAAAATCCCGCCCTTCTGTTTGTTAAAAAAAATCTATTTGAAAAGAGAAGATAAGTAATTCAAACTATTTCAAACACGAAGTTATTACTCCATGTATAATAGCTATCTCTACAAACTCTCGAGGTGTCTCGCGCGATGTATAAGGGGTTTCCGTATAGTTCAAAATCAGCATTGCATAATCACCAGCCGTGACGCTGCGTCTTCTACCGCTCTAGTTTACCTGAGAGCGATCTTGCGCATGGTCGTGTTTTCGAAGTCACCAGCGATTTTTTTTAAAACTGGACGTTTACATAATTTATTCATCTCTGTGACAAAAAATACATCGTAAACATACAACTACATAATACAGGGATACGAAGTGTATTGGTGACAGAATCTAACATGTGAATTGTATGTGACACTATATGATTTTAAATGTTTTACACCGGAAAACTATTTCAAGAGGAGAGCGTATACCTTTCGACAGAACGCATTATAAAGGATTTATTAGTCTCTGATTCAGGATATAATTAGAAGTGATTGTGATTGGTAACGGTTTTCGATTTGGGATGTAATAACAATTACCAGCTATATATAATATTTGGATAAATATATATTCCAACACATGTTTTTCTGATGGCAGTGAAATCTGAACAGATGGCTAAACCACGACTGATAACTCTTGCTTTATTTGTGCTTTGCTTTGGATTAATTAATGGAAATGGTAAGTATCACCACAAAAAGCTTTTGTTCTGCTAAGTAAAAAAGAAATTATATTTGAAACTTCAAGTCTTTAAAGAAAGGTGGAAAACTTTGAAAGTTTACAACCTACTTCTAACATTAAGCTGACGGAAGGGTTCTTTTTCTAATAAAATATTGTTTACACGAAAATGGTCTAAACACAGTTGATGGCAAAACAAAATCTTTAATTATTTTCAAATAGTCGTGGCATCTATAAATTCTTCTTTGTCTCTGACATGTAGTTCTTTTTCTTGTCACATTTTCCCCCTTACTCACGGTCTCTGTTATCAAAGGTGGTCAAGTGACACATCAGATGGATTGCATTATAATTAATGAAGTGAACATTGTATATTTGATCCGTTTTGAATTGTGTACAAGATACTTTTTTTTTTGCTTTGCTTGCTGTTTGAGCAACTGAAGATGATCCATTACGTGGAACCCGGAGGAAATATCAACTCCTTCAAATCAATTCTTCGTGAATTTTGCATAAGTACAACATACTATGAGCTGATGGCCTATTTAGAAAGTCAGTCAGCTAAAATTACCCTAATACAGAAAGTTTATCAAGAAAGAGAAAGAAAGAGGACAAAATTAACACCATAATGTACATATATTGTAACGTTTACTAAAATTTTGGGTCAAGTACTTGCATGCGTCATTGTTGTTTTTCATTCAATGAATGCAGATTGTTTTTAGTACGTAAGTCACACGCCCCTGTTAGTACACTGGAATACTAGCATTTGTATAAAAATTGCATTGTAAACCTTCGATCTCCCCGAAAATCTTCAAATGTCACGAGGCAGAAATTGAATATCTTGTACTGGTCATTATAGCCCATTTGAAAGTAACCATCATTCCAAACATTGGACACTTCAAAGGAGTTAAGTCATATATACTCATAAACAATAACACTTGAAACGATTGCATTCCGAGATTAAATAGGTAGACATGAATAAAAGCGGTGTTTCGTCAAAGCGTCACTTTCTAGGTGTAAAATTTACGCAGAAAGATGTTTGTGTAAACTCCTCAAAAAATTCAAGACAAAAAATGAAGGAAATATTTTTACAGAAACTGTAATAATGAGAAATACATGACTAGTGTGGCGCGCAAGGTGATCTTGAAAGGTACAGATCTCGTGTCTCACCTGGTTCGTTACCTGAAAGAATGCGTTAAAGGGGCGACGCGCGGACGACACAGAACTTAATTTTTTCCGTCACCTGCAGAGAAATCTCTTCGATTTCCCCTAATTCTAGTGTAATACTTCCCCAATACATATACATTGACGAAGGAAAAAGTGAAAATTATTTACACATTGAACGAAAATAACGTGATAATTGAGTTTCAACTATTTACTTTTTGAGAACTCTCATCGCCCAGACGTTTCTTCAGGAATTAAAATGAGACAGATATCATCCCACGGGATCATCTCTTCAGTACTGTCCTTCCGATCTTTATCAACTACAAAAAATTATTGACCCTTGTAAAGAATTCTCTCACTACTTTTATTGGGGAGGATTCGAACGCGCGCCTGGATTGATTTTATCTTAACTACATGTACCAATAAACATTTGAAAATTAATAACGTGTGATAAGTGAGCGGAACTAATTTTTCTGCTCTGTTTCTGTGATTAAAAGCCACATATTGTTCACTCTGAACACGACAACCCCAATATTTATCGGGGGGAAATGATGAATTGTGCGTGTTGAAACAAGGTTCCGGAGTATTAAGTAGCTGAGGGGGAAAATTGGCAAGAAATCATCTCCCCAAAAGAATTGTTTGCATCTTAGAATTTTCCACCAGCCCCCTCTCCCTGGGCTTTGTTTCATATCTAGACACGTCTCTTCTCTTTGTCTAATTGTTCGTAGACTAATGTAATTTTGAAATTAGTTTCATTTACACACAGTTCATGATTTTGTTAATTCGAAGTATCAAAATTCAGTTTCTTGTTTAGCTTATCAAAGGAAGTATTTATAGGAGGAAAGTGTATATACCACCTCAAAATAATTATTTTGCAGTTTAACACTTCCTTCCCAAAGCGTTCGAGCTGGAGGTTTTACATACAAATAAGAGATTTTGTGTTCTTGCCAACGTCTTAATTAAGTGTTAGGGTAGAGCCAATTTAAAACTACATTTCTCAAACAAGAAAAGAAAACGAATATCTATCATTTGATTTTCAAGAAAAAAAAGATTTCAGGACAATTTCTTCCCTCTAACATTAATTACAATCAAAATTACACAACGAAAGCATTGTTGTATTAAGATGCCATTGGTTTAGCTTACGGACTTAAGAATTTATCACCGAGGTTGCGTCAGGTACTTTTTACGACATTTTAACATGTATTGGAGACTATTTAGCATTTAATAGAATTACGTTAATGGATCCTTTTATCTATTATAATGCTGGGAATGGGTAAACTCGAATCGCCATTGTGCGGGATATTTCAATCAGAGGGCGTTTTTTCATTATGCAACCGTTCATAAAATTCTATTCATAGGCAAAAATTAATGACTTCCATTTGTTTGATGATAGCCAATTTTATGACTCTTTGACAGTTTGTTCACATCAGTTGTCCGAAAAGTTAAATACCTTCATCTATTTCGACAGATTTTGTAAAAAGGGGGTTGTATTTTGAGCGCAAAAGTACTTGCTCGGTGGGCGATGTCTCAATCTGTTGACACGGACGCATAACACGCGCAAACAACAAAACGTGTGTAACGGACAAATGTCAGATCGCTAATGGAAGAAATAGAACATTTTTTCGTACTTATGACACTGACAATATTGACATCATTAATTCATACTCATAAATCTTCTAAATAGATAACTGAGGGTAAAATCGAGTGGCTGCATTACAAACTTTTGGCAATAATTGCGTTCCTCTAGTAGACGCTGGTGATTTCGTAACGCTGCAGATTGAACAATAAATCGCCGAAATCACTGATATCAGGATTAAATTGATATTATGCTACACACGATATTGTGAAAATCTTTGAGGTACTAGGCAAAAATTCTATCATTGCATAAAGTTCCGAAGCTTTGGAAAAATATAAACCTATTTTGAAATTCATCATAAAATTGGGACAACTACCGGTAATTGCAAAGCATTAACATGCCACATATTCATATCAAAATAATAGGACGGTTCCTTGGCAGCACATGTATATGATTTTATAATCGATTGAGAATAAAGCATGATTTAATAATTTTGAATGGGAATATACACTATCGATCTTCTTTTTTTCAGTTTGTGGGACGAATGGGCCGCTGGGTATGATATCAGGTTCGATACTGGACTGGCAAATTACTGCGTCGTCTACATACCCACTGGAATGGGACAAAAAGTGTGCGGAGAAGTACGCACGCGTCTATCTACCAAATAAATACGGATGGTGCGCAAAATACAAGTCTTCATCTGAATGGCTGAAAGTCGATCTTGGAGTGGCAGCAAGGGTGAGAATCCTTGATTAAAACTTCAGATATTGGAGTACATCGTTTTTTCCGTAGCTATATGTAAATAATTTTTAAAAAACTGTAACAAAATGTTTATCAAAACTAAATATCGCTTGGACTTGTTTTGTAAAATTCAAAATTTAGTCAACTCCAAAAATAAATTTTATTAATTAACGTTCGTGTCCTTAATTATAAAAGTGGAGAATGAAGATAAATATTCATTATGAATCCAAGACATTCTCTTTTTCAAACATGGCGAATGTCATCAGCAAAAGAAATTTTTTTTCTCATATTAATGTAAACAAATTAAAGAAGTCATTTAATGCAAAATTCTGGTGCTTTCATTAGAACCTGTCAACGTATTACGACACATACATTAACAATTCTTGAGCATGACATTCTACCAGTAGAAGTACACCTGTCGTTTCAAACTTTAAACACCAGTTTGATATTTATTTGCCCATCTCCATATATCTACAGATAGAGAATGATGTTTACTCGTTTAAGTTTTAATCAATCATTTTCTACAACACAATTCACCAATACCCTCTTGAACCCAAATTCCCTCCTTTTTTCTCATTTTAAATTCTTTTAAAAAGAAACACACTTTTTCGGTATTTACCACGAATTATTTTCTTTGTATGGGGGTGAATTTCTGTCCTTCAAGCAAGCGAGAAGTATCCCAAGGATGACATTGCACATCTGTTATTATAATGCTTCAAAATTTAGAGGACCGTGAACACGCTTGGCAAATGGATGCTTCGTTAAAACTTGCCCCATTGTTAGAGCGAAACACCATGGATGAATTAAATTTCAGTGTGGTGAAAAGAAAAAACAGGTTTTCTTCTCTTCTGGAAAACGCATGCACTCTCATATCACTGCTGCACCAATTTATCGAATGATTGAACCCTAACTATTTAATTCAAAATAAGTTTTAAATAGACCTCAGCTATGGATTAAGGAAATAGTAAATAAAATCATTTAAATACGTGACGGATTATACAGCATTTGTGTAAAGTTTACATAGTCAAAAGTCAAGAAATATTAACACGCCCTCATAATTAAAATCTTGTTGACACCGCATATTCCGATAATCATACAAGGAAAAGGGCAACATGACTGATAGTCTCACCCAGAGGTGCACTTTCATGTTACGAGTCGATGAAGTTTATGAGGAGTGTTATTGTTAGTTTTGATTAAGAGTCCGATTATCATTGTTCCTCTACTCTTGTCCAGTGTATTTGCTCGGTGGATTTTCATAACATCCTACCAATTGTCCAGATTGTCATTTGTCCAACGATAACAAAAGTCGATAAAGTTAATCTCTCTGCTGCAGACCAAGAACTGTTTCAAAATAACTGAGTTGTAACGAACACGATTTTGGCGATGGGACACGTATTTTATTCCCCAAACTACTGACGGTTTATCTTCGTTACATCTTGTTTGTTTCACCTCGGCTGCTAATGGGTGTGGGTGCTGTTCTTACCCTGTCATTAACAGCCCACCATTGTTGACCATAACTTAATTATCACCCTGTATCAGCTGCCCAGGATATGTAACTTCTGTTGACATTTTCAATGACAGAGATATGCTTCTTTTGTTCAAGGTCGTACTGTAGCACATTGTTTTAATCAGTAGTTACGGAGAGCATGGTATCTCTTTTCTATTCCTTAAGACACTAGCCCCAAAGATGTTATAGTTAGTATAATTTCAAAAACTGGCATATATATGGAGGCATACCTACGCAATGTTTAATTCCTTTGGCATCTCTTTCATTATAAAGAGATTTAAAGGCTTTACTGATATACTGAATGTTAAGGTGGAAAATCGACCAGGTTAACATTTGTCAACAGTATAAAGTGATAAGGATGTTCAATTCCAGAACGCATTTAGATCTCTGCGGAAATTAGGGGGATTGTCAGAAATTATCACAAATAAACACCTTGACCATTGCCCAATCATAAGTAATGGTGGCATTAATTTTCCTTCACCTGATATGTAATCAATACATTTGCACATAAGCATAGTCTCATATTGTAATTATCACGACTTACAATCGAACACTCGACGCCTAATCACCAGGTGGTATATACGACAGAAGCTAGAGAATGCTCTGTGTGACAGGTGACCAAAAACATCAGCTGCCAAGGAAGCGTTCTGTGAACACATCTCCAATGCTTATATAGGGGCAACACGAAAATAAAATTGACGATATGCATTTAAATGCTAGTCACACTTCCGTTGTTCATGCATATGAATAAAAAATTGAAATTATCCATATATTATATTAAGGTTTGAATTCAAGAAATTTTCACCACGACTCGGTAATTTTATTTGAAACCGCTGCATATTTTCATGTAAAAGTTAGATAATTAGTTAATGAACAGTACGGGTTAATGTTCAGCACAGTATGTGTAACGTAATCACTTCTCGACATATTGGCGCCTTTTTAAGAGCTGCAATGAGTTCCGATACAATATAAGTTCAATACAATATGAGTTGAAAGTGGCAGGTTTTTTTGGCGATTTATCTACTACAGTGAATGTCTACTGTTGTTTGCTATCTACCTGATACACTGTGTGACCGTGATGCAACGAAATGAATCGTGGTATCGCATTCTAATCAGCGCAGATATAAAACTAGTCGGCAATTGATTTTCAATGTCGTCCTAACCTTGCATACCTTGAAATGTCAAATATTGTGTACACATTTGCAGCAATGTAATAAACAATTACAGCTCTAATTAGCAAGTTGTACCCTGGTCCATGCGCATATGGTTGCGCATGAGAGTATAACATTGAATTGACCGTTTTCTATTTTTCTGATAAAACTTAAATATCTAATCATTTCCAGAACTTCTATTCGGCTATTATTGATCGCGAGAAGTATTGATTATGATCTTAATTTGATTTGTAGGTAACTGGTGTGATGACACAGGGTCGTGGTGACGGAAAAGAATGGGTGACGTCATTTAAGGTGTCCTACAGTATGGATGATTACAATGAACTCTACGTGACAGACCAATATGGCAACCACAGGGTATGCTAAACTTAGAAAGAATTTGAAGATCAGTATTGTTTTCTGTAAAAGAATACAATAATAGCAGATTGTCACGGACAGTTACAATTGAATTTCCCAATCATGCTTTTAAGTCGCGATTGAACATGATTCCTCTGTGTTCAACTCGCTAGCCTTTGAACGTGGGAATATGACCAATGAGATATGACAATTTCTAGACTCCCAAACAACAGAACGAATTGAGAGTCCGCAAATACCTTATTCAAGTCAGTTTATTCAGGCCATTTATTTTCTAATTTATGACACTTAGTCCCCGAAGGCCTTCGAAACATTAATAGAGAAAATTAATGGGGTTGGAGGAATTGAGTCCGAGTTTAATTCTATTCTCTAAAATATGTCATTTTATTGTAGGTATTTGAAGGCAATACGGACGCATACTCCGTGAAGCACACGTATCTAGACCGACCAATCATCGCTCGTTACATCAAGTTCCACACGGTCCACTGGCACAGACATCCCAGCATGCGCGTCGAAATTTTAGGATATCAATGTATGAGACGACTATGTTACATTTTATATATACACATACACAAACAAAGCACAATGTGACAGTGATTACAAGACATACAGTGTTTCATTCTTTATTAAACAGTATGCAAAGAAAACATCGGCCTTCCTCCATATGGTCGTATTACGACATCGTCTAACGGGAAGAATAAGAGGAAGGATTCTTGTCAACCGGAAGATGGCAACATTCTTAGCAAAAAGGGCTGGTGTGCAAAGAGAAACAATGGTACTTATATGTTTCATCTACATTGCTCTAAAATTCTAAAGATTGTATTATCCCCCAAACCCTTCATAGTATACACATACGTGTATGTGAACATTTAAATGAATTTCAGGTACGTGTTTATATAGATATATACTTAGAAAAAACCCACCAATAAATACTGTCTACTTTATCTACCACGTGCATGAAAATGACATTTGGAGACCTCTTAGCAGTTAAAAACATTGCAAGCAGTGATGGGGACACCCGACAACATTCACATTACTGAAAGGACCAGTCAGTTAAAAATCAAAGTTTTTTGATCTGGAGTCGATACTTTTGTGACCGGACGATTGTATTAGTGACTCGCCGGCCCTCAGTTGTCGGTTTTCTTTTGTGTTGGGTGAAGTGATCCTTCTTAGATTGTCTGATAGCCCAGAGAATAACTGATGCTTAGCGAGGTATAAAATCATATTCCATGCAAGGTGGTGGTCCAACACGATACGCATTAAAATACAAACGTTCCTCAAAAAGCTGCTCTGTATGTTCTAACACCTAAGATTGATTTTTATGATAAATGTCCCAAAAGTTGACATGTTCTGTCAATTTCTTTGTTGGACGTCTGACTCATATTTAGCATCTTTCCCATTTTCCATACATGATCATTGTCTTATCGGAATTGTAGGTTTTTTGTGTAAATCTGAGAGAAATATTTCGCAGTAACATAATCTGTCATTTGAAGGGTAGTTCCAACTTTGTACGCCAGTATAAATGGTAGTTGAATTTGGAATGTAATACCTTAATGTTCTGAAGAGGTTTAGAAGTTCATTAAACTGGCTATAGAAACCGAAGGGTCTGAATGGCAAGACCTTCACGTGAACTTGCAATAAAGCGATCAAAAATGACTACGACCTAAATACATGGGGTATCAGAAAGACGTTTATGAGAAATTGTACGAGTTTTTCGAATATGGTACACCCCATTGTAAAAACGTATTATTCGACCATGTTTCTGCATTGGTCTTTCAGTTTTTTTTATTGTCTTTGCACAGTTAATCAATGGTTACAAATTGACGTGGGACCACCAACTCTAATCACTGGTGTCTTGACAAAGGGGCGAGGGGATAGCAAGAAGAAACACTGGGTGAAGAGGTTTAAGATATCCTACAGCAACGACACCCAGAGGTGGTATGAGTACAAAGACGCCCACAGTGCTGACCCCAGGGTAAGTTCCGACCCCCAGGATATGAAATTGTATCTAGTGGGTTTTTTCCTTTGAAGTTTAATAAAAGTTTTGTGCTTCTTTAATACTATATGCTGAAATAGGTGTAATTTCATTTTGCTTTTAATGGATATAGTTTTCAATATAACTCTACATGTATACTGTGTAAATGTGACATGCAAATGAAACCAACCCGAGATTTTATGGAATGAAATAAAAATGAATTCATTCTACATGTACTCAAAATGCCTGAAAGAATGTTTTGATCACAAGAAACTTCAGGTAGATTCACGAAAAGGAAAAAGAGTTCCTACTTTTGACACATGCACATCTGCTTTTGGATGTTAAGTTTAATATGTTTGTTTATTATTTTGGTTTTTCACGGCTTTTGTAAATATTACAACCTTTTGGTGTAAATATATGTCCTCCATCGCCTTCTGTATACCCTGGCCTCTGTGGAAAACTAACGTTCTACATGCATATAATTATTTTTCATAAAACTCCCTTCTGGCTTTCAGAAATTCATGCAGTATAGACCTGTATGACATTAACATCGAGTAACACCTCCTTTATAAACTGTGCTTTGCTTCATTATCAAAATACAGTAAGAGTTATACTTCAGTGTAACGGAAGTAAGCAATGCGTCATGCGCGTAATCACTGCAAATTCCGTCAGTTTTGTAGTGAAAGTAAAGTCTGCGTTTTCGTTCCTCCTCCACAGAGTTTTAAAGCGATAGACTGTTGTAGTTTTCAGTTTAACACCTATCTGATCTAAACACACAGTGCATTATAAAACTGTTTTAAAAAATTGTCAATGTACAAGATCTAATCATTCCTTTACAATAAAGTTGATGCGCTTGAAGCTGTGTGTATAGATCGTTTCTTTCTTTATTTTGGTTGGATTATTTACTCATCATATCCTGACAACCTCTTTGTTGTAGCCTCAGAATCCATGGTTATGGAATCCACTGTTCAATAGAACCATTGCGCAATTAATACCTGACATTTATACAGACGACGGCCTGGTAAGAACTAACCGAAAGGTGGCGTTGTTTCTTGTCTTCTGTTTTAACTGTCCTAGCGAGCAACCAAGTCTAATCTAATAATCACTTTTCTGCGAATGCGACACAGAACAAAAACTGAATGGTTCTCTGTTCTTGATTGCGAGATATGCGTTCGCACTGCGTTATGCAATATGCACTGCGCATTCATCGAGTGCAGAGAACCGTGTTGCGGATTATTAGGTTAGTGTCTTTAATGGTTGTGATTTAGATTGCTAGATCTTCTTTGTATATAGCTATTTGTGCTAGCAAAAGTTTTGAAACAATGAAAGTGTTCAATTTCAATCTCTAGCATGGCTAAGTAAATAGCTGGCATGAATTGGTCCAAGTTAATGCAACATGCGTTTTAAGAGCAATTATGTCGGTTCTGCATTAGCGATGTTCGCAGGCTAGCTAGCTTTTGCAAATACTACAGTATATTTGAAGGTAGTGATTCTTCAAATCCAATATTTCTGTTAACTTTTGAAAGAAGTTGATCGTTGGATATTTGTCATACGTTGAATTTAGCATATCAAAGAAACTGTTTTGGCATTTGAGGAATCACACATTGATATTTGTTTCATATAATATGGGAAGAAGGATGGATTTGTGGTTGTATTGTTATGATAAATATATTTTATATGTTTTGGCATGCGCATGCGCACATCACGCACTTGCACTATGAGAGTATTTCAGGGTTGTTTTATTACTAATATGCAAGTTTACGTGTATTTGAAAAAAATTAATTTGAAATTATTAAAGTATATATGAAAAATGCATTAATCAGATCTAACATGTCCAATGACTAACCGTTTGTTAGCCAGCATATGTGATGAGCTGCATTATCTATTGAAGAGAAGATCGTGTATGCATGCAAATATACATACAATTGCTCTAGTTTAAAATTTACTCACAATATATAGTTTTGACATGTATTGTAGATAGGTTTGCAGGGCTAATGCATTGCGCACAATTTATTAAACCTCTGTTGGATTGCAGCATGGTATAAACCGGAAGTAGCTTGCACAGCAAAAAACACAAAAAGATTATGCCAGACTACAAAATAGCTTCTAAAACATGTAATTATGCTATACTTTGATATTTTAGCTTTTCGGAGGCAATAGTGACAAAGATAATGTCCGAATTCACTACATCAACTCGCCCTTCGTGGCGCGGTTCGTTCGATTCCACCCTCTGGAGTGGAACGGCAAGATCAGCATGCGAGCCGGTCTCCTAGGATGTCCACATACAGGTGTCAATTTCACAACATCTTGCATACTGATTTTTTTTAATGAAAATGTAAATTTCTAGAATCATCTCATTCCTCCTGCATAATTTACTGACCAGATTATTTGAATTATTTTTCTTAGCTGGAAATTGTGGAGAATCATTCATGCGTGTTAACGACGACACTCCGTGTGGTAAGTACGGATAAAATGACATATCTATATTTAGAAAAAAATCGACAGTGTTTTAGGAGTTTGGTTACGAGTTTTGATATTGCTATTTCTACATACAGTATATTGTAAGGTCATGTATTTCTATCAATCAATCCAGTTGAAAACTTGGCGTACAAGAAACAAGCTTGGATTAATGGCAAAAATCCTAAAAAGCGACACATTACACAGAAAATAGTGAGGGGGCATCCTGACAGAGCAGTGGACGGAAAAATTGATTTCGATCTCCACTCCTGTACAATACTGGACAACCTGTACGGTGACACACCCGTGTGGACAGTTGACCTTGGCTCCAAAACGTCGGTTTCTGGTGTGATAATTTATACCTGGCAAGGGTCAGGAGAGCAGAAGGTCAAAGGTTAGTGATTTCATTTAAAGGTTTTTGATTAATAGCAACAAGTCTGTCATTGGAAAATCTTTTCCCCAAATATAAAGTAATTGTTTCTCTGACTTTTTTTGTTGTTGGTTAAATTAGAGCAAGATATTTCAATTTTTAATATGCATTTTCAGAGGGTTCTGCGATGAAGGATTATTTGAACAATTTGGACAGATTAGTGATGTATGTAGACAATAAATCAAAGGCAGAAGATGCATCCAGCTTGTCAGGAAATATGTGTGGCTATGTTTCCAAAATAAATGGTGCTTTATATTCACATAAAATCCATGTACAATGTGTGAGACCACAAAAAGGCCGGTATGTTCGGGTGGAGGCATGGGGCAGCCATAACAGCTGGAGCAGACTATTTAGCGCCGTTTTGTGTGAAGTTCTTGTGTATGCGTGATATTTATGTATATGGTCGTGCTACTTTAACATATTTATCGTATTCCTCATATCTGGAATAGGAGGAAACAAAATAAAACGGGTACAAGTGCCAGGCAGTGTTAACTTTTTCGCCACATTTTCGTATTTTATACAAAGTGCAAGAAGATGCATGGATTGTGTGATGTTTTGTACATCTGCCGTGGATGCTTGATTCACACGCCACACCGGATATGATATCCACTAGAATTCTACAACGACAAATCATTGACAAGAACTGTTTGCTGTGATGTGTTTTCAATCGTTGAAGATGACGACTTCAATGATTTGTCGTGAAATCCCTAAATATATGTTACACAAGAGACAAGTGCACAACATGTGACGATTATACGTCATGCAATGAACAATCGAACACTCATTGTGGTGAAAATTGAAAGCTAGACTTTCTAAAAAAAAAAATCACGTGCTGCCACGTGATGACAGAAAGCGCAATGTGATATTCGTTTTCTGTTAGACGTTTGAGACTTTCTTTCGAGAATGGCCAGTCATGACGTATTATTAGTTTACGCAAGAATCGGGCTGGACTTTAGAACTCCGATTCTGATAGCCCTATTTCTGTGTTGTGTTTGTGTCTTATTGTTCCAAACTACAAACGTATACATGGAACGTCAGCATTCTGTTGCATATATTTCATATATCTATACATGTTTAAACAGTTAATGAAATGATGGAACTATTGCACAGACAAGAGTATATAAAGTATAACTTTGTAAACTTTAACATGTACCAGTAACAACATTTTGTAAACAATATATATGTGATGTTTGTGAGGTCTTCATTTTGAAGTATTTATCATTTTATCAGAACCCATTGAGCATATTTCAGGCATTAGTTATTAATCTTTGGAAAAATAGTGGTATGAAATTATGACATATATCAATAAATATCAAATGTGTTGTCAAGATGCATGTATCATAAAATTATCTACATGTATCATACCAAGAAAAATTCTTCATAAAACTGACATTGAGAGTTATTTAAAAAGACATTCTTTCATTGTCCTTCAGGGTATTGTGGCATAATATTCGCACAGAACTAAAACGTATCAAGGTAAAGTAAACCTGATTCAATCACATAAAACAAATCTGCCTTTTGATTACGAAACAGTGGCTACTAGACATGTTGAAATAGGTGTGTAGTGCAGTGTGGCTTTCAAACGATAAGGTATTATTTAAACCCTTAATATTTTGGACCTGAAATTTCTCAAACGCTTCCAACTATAGCTAGTTTCCACAGTTTCGTATTCCCTTTGTTATTTTCGTATTCCCATTCGTATGTTCGCTCTTTTATATTAAGCAAAATATATGCAGTTTTTCCTTATACATACAACTGCACTAAGGGTGAAATTCAAACAGTATTTCATGTATAAAAAAAAAAAAGAAAAGAAAAGAAAAAAAGATATGCTACTGCCAACAAACACCATGTGTGGTTTCTTTACTATATTGTATAAAAGTTGTTTTTAATACAATGATATTAGTAATGATGCATTTGTGTACAAGATATGTACAGACTGTGTACAAACTAATTAAATATCAGACTGATTGAATGTATGCATGAGTGAATGTATTTATATGAATCCAAAGAAACTCTATTTATAGTACATTTTTGGGATGTGAATTATAACTAGCAAAATAAGATATTGTCAGTATAACTAAATTCAAGCTTTTGTATAACTTGGAGTACGTAATCTCTTGAACATCACTAGAAATACTGCATTTACATACTATAGTATATGTATCTGTTCAATGACGAAATCTTCAATCTATAATTATAGAACTTTGCTAAGAATTCTCTTTCGTTTCTACATTGTTGATCGATGTTTAAAAAACCCCATATAGTTATGATTCTGCATAAATCGTAGTTCTTCATTCTGTTATTATTTTTGTTATGACTAAATAAAATGTTAATAAATTATAAAAAACAATGTTTATGGTATTTTATTTCCTTTTCATAAAGTGTAGAGTTGCTGCGTTCTTGGGTTTTTGTTGTTGTTGGTTTTTTGCGACACTTTCCTTTCGCTGTAAATGATAAATCTTACATTTGTGCCTATCCCGCATAGTTTAAAATCACATCAAACTGTGTCAGGCAATTTTCAAAACATGTCGTGAAATAACAGATATGTTATGAGAAGGGAATGGTTCGTTGAGTTCTGTGAGGCGTGGTGCATCCTTCATGTGATGGTGCACACTGCTCTATTGTACGCCGCCACTTAAATATGCTGTTTTATTGTCGGGAGATAAGCTGTTTATCCCGCTGAAGATACGGAAAGGTTGTTCCTGGTACAGGAATTTGCTTATATAATGTGCTGCAATGAGATTAAACAACCTAAATATCTTATTGGAAACACATTTCGATTCCTCATCAAGTTAATGCCGGGGGGTCTTGGCAAACTACGTGTAAACACTTCACGCGAAAAGACAGCATTTTAAAATGAGTTTTGTTCCATTGTCTCTGTCTGGTCTCTATTGAATAACAATTAGTTATCACCGAAAAAACTGCGTGTTTAAGCAGATTTAATAGGACGTATAGAGTACGGCGATCCCATTAAACTCGGGAGAAAATATAAACCCACATCCAGAAACACCAAAACCCTGCTGTAATACAAGTTGATTTTTTAACATTTTCATGACAAATGACTTTCGACACAGTTGATTAATATCAAATTGATGAGGTCTGAAGCTCTGAACATGCACATATACAACAAGATCCCAATATAGAGAGTTCGACCCCAGGTTGTACAGGGCCAATTGCTCTTCCTTCTGTTTTTACTCCATAAAGCAAAGCGTATTGTGACAAGTTATACCGGTGTTGTAACCACATCGAAATGACGTCAAAAGATCGCACATGAAAAGAAATGCAGAAAATACCTATTTTTTAAACCCCCTCCCAAACGCATTTAAACAAACATGTAGCCAACTACATTGTACCAGATAGTGTTTTTATGGGTGGGGCGATTTGAGTGTATAAAATGTACGTTACTTTGCATCAAATTTCGACCTCATTATAAAGGAAAGCCTCGTGTCCTCGTGATTACATGCATTACTGGGGCGCGATCTGAATTCAGACTACGCGACCTATTAACTGTTAAGTGCAAGGGATGTAGAAAATGGGTCTTGCCAAAACACATTAAAATATTGCTTTTAATTTTTCTGATATTTACTGGTTTGAACCCGAGAAGGGTGAGGAATGAAATAAAAATCACAATTTCCTATCATGTGAGATTGATACGCGTTGACAGTGGATCGTCTTCTTCGCTTATCAGTCGGATTAGGGATCTGTTTCGGTTAATATTACCGGTGTGGGGAAAAAATTATGAATCCTCCTTTCTCCCTGGAATAGTGCAAATTTTATGATTAAAAAAAGCCACCAGTATGTAAATTCATTTATAAGTAAACGAATTTAAAAATAAGAAAGAAAAAAAACAACCAACAACAACAAGACAGCCGGTATAATTACATTGTAAAGTGCATTTCAAAGAAGCATCAATTTGAAATATGATTTAGTGCATTCCTTATCAGAGATATTACAGGGAATGATGGGATGTGTAAGTGGGAGAAATGGAGTACCGGTATAGAAAACCATGCTACTAGAATTTGTTCTATATCATTAATTATGTCATACACATGTAGGTCGTGTTTTATTTTGGAGTATGGTGCGCTGAATAATGCTCAAAGGCTTTCGTAATCTGGTATCTGTTTGATGCAGCGACGCGACTGGGAACCAACAAGTGTCTGTATAATCTCATCCATATAATTAAAATGTCATTAAACGGAGTATTGTAAAACTTTTCATTGTTCATAATTCTTGTGAAATGAGCAACATAACCCCTTACCCTGCCAGAACACTGCTAGTTTTGGATAGTATATTTGCAAATAAGTGGCGTGAATTTTACAGAAATATAGACTGAAAATGATATTATGAATCTTTAGGAATCTTCAGCGACTCAGGCATTTAGTGTCAGACACCACTTTATACATCTGGTATCGAATGTCGATACACCAAATATTTTCCTTCTCGCATTACTTCGGATGATAATTCACTCAGCTAGTCTTTACCTGCAAATTAAAATGACGAAGATATTGATCGATCGCGTTACACGCCATTCTAAAGCATAATTATGTAAATGAAATTCTGATATATTAAATATCTTATGCGAAGAGATAACGTCTTTTAAAACATGTGCACGTAAAGTTTTGTAATGTTTTAACAAAGACACAGGACAGTAGAGGGCGGAGAGCCGCCACCGATTTAGTTCAAGGTACCAAGCACTCGTGAAAGGCGATGCGATCCAAGGATTCATTAGCAATGGAGAAAACCACATAAAGTAAACATTTTCAGAAATAAACAATTTTGGTAGTAAAAAAAATCATATGGGCAGTTTTACTCTTTTCTTTAAATTTGAAATTCTGCATACAAGTTTTATCAATGTTTTCCCCTCCTTTAATTGTTCCGATGGTGAGCATGAGATGAGCTATCTGGGAATGAGCTCCACCACAACAACAGCTAAAAAAAGCAACCACGACAAAATCAACATAGAACAGTATAGAAATACACATAAAATGTTGCGAGTAATCACAGCATGAACTTGTATATCGTAGTTCAGAGTGTAATATTTCGAAGTTGAAATGATTCATAGTTATAAGTTGTAGTACAGTTCTTGAGGTTAATGTTTGCAGTCTTCCCACCATGAACGTGGCTTGAATTTCATGATATATTATTGTTTTCTGGAATTCGATAGGACGGAGAAAAGCTTCGAGATATCCGAAGATTCGAGATATTGAGGGCGAAATACTTTAAAAATATGAAGTGGTTGGAACTTCCGAATCACTTCGATATATCCATGGTATTCGATATATCAGTGCTCGAGATACCGAATTTTAACTGTATATGTAGAAATGCATATCTCGGCCTTCATGATGGCAAAATTAGTAGCACGCTATGAGAAGCATTAAAAATATTTTCATAAAGTGTTTTACTCTTTTGCATGGTTTGTCTTCAACCGGATTCGAACTCGTACCTGATCCTAGCGATATAAAGATTCTAAGTCGGTTTTAAACCACAACATCACAAAGAACTATTTATAGAGAAATAGCAACACGAATGAATAATTTGGGGCATGGTAAAATTTTAAGACATTTTCTAGGCTATGGATATTGCAGATCGATGCAATAATGAATAAGCCATTCTAATTAATGTATCTTATATTATTTACAATAACAAAAAATTCTAGAGTACGAGTATTAAATATTATTTACTTTATTATCACAAATTAATTTACCATCAAAATATGATACTACTGTATAAAATCTCCTTCGTCATAAGAGGTTTTCCCCCTTAAATCATTTAATCTGCATATCTCGTCTCGTCTGTTTGTGTGATCAGACTAAGGTCAGCTAATTAATAATAGAAAAAATGTAATGCATAAAGACAATTAGATTGGCAATTCATAACAGGGGAGCCACATCGATGATCGGACCATCTGATTCAGTCAGACGCTTGATCGGTGTTATTTCCTGGCCGATGAATTTCCAGATATCGGATCTGGCGAAGAACCCGGGTATGACTTATTAAATCCGCAGTATAGAAAGCTGATTGTTCTTGTTTACTGATTATTTAGTGGTCTTTAATTACAGGAACTAATGATGAATATAGAATATTTTGATCAGATATCGATATCAATTTTCGGTCATAAATAATAAACAAAGCCATAATATACCAAAATAGTATATCTGCCATCATTACCCGCCTTCATCCGTTTTCGCAAATGGACGTAACTTCCGGTCGATCTTATAAAGCATATGCATAAAAAAGTGTTTCAAATTGAAAATAATACCATAAAACCTTGTAAAACAACAGGATGGACATCTATTAGCAGTTTTTTCCAGTCCAAGTTCTAAAGCAAATTGAATGAAATTCTACCCCACGAAAAGTCGTCCCAAACAAGCACAAGCCACACAGCACAAAAGATTCTCGGTTTTTGTTTCAAATATGTTGGGTGTGTTCCTTAAATGTCGAGAACGACGTGTCATAAATAAAATAGACCCTAACGTACCGCGAGTCATGGCAAGATCATGCATTTTAATGTCTGTCAGAGTAAAAAGTGTATATTATAATTTCAAATAAACATCAATTAAGACTTATTAATTAAATGCGTTGAAAGCTGCAATCCGAGGGTGACATCCAATCCAAAACTTTGATGAGTGAGGTACATTTTCTCTGACCAAAAACAGATTTTGGCCAATCAATTTACTGGAGAGTTCGCATCATGATTTGCATTATATCTAAGTTAAAGTGTGGTTTATTCATAAGAAATGGTAATAGGTATGATTAAAATGATCCTGTCTATGAAATTATGTAAACAATGGAAATGTGTTTCAGAGAATGAACAAACAAAACCAAATACCACCAAGGCTTACTAGCATTTTGATAATAATTTTCAAATGGACTCCGATAATATATGCATAGATTTTATCCAATATTTCCTGAAAGTGTTACAATGTATGCAGGAAATGCTGTTGCATGTAATGATTTAAAAATCAACAAGGTTTTTGAATTCTTATAGATCAAAGGAACTCAGAGACAGAAATTGATCAAAGGCTTTTTTTCGCATATTCTTAATCTAGGAGTGAAAAATTGACATGAATTGAATCCTTTAAAACAGTGCAATTTATTGTGTAATAAGTGCAAATAAGATATGGATGGAAAGATTCGGCGCTGCATCAATACACAGTTCCGAAATGATGCAGAAAGTTGAATGGGGAGGTATTGGTCAAATTAATTATGTTTGAATCGCGCGGTGTCAGGGTGTTCAATGTATGAATTAAAAACTCAGAATATCTTGAGTAAGTTATATGAAATAGTATATCATACGATGGACACTCCGTCCTTTATCAAGATCGAGATAATACCCCACCACAGGGACCAGGTCCCACTTAGACGCAAAATTTCTGTTCGGACAATAGCTTTCCGCTAAGTTGACCGTCGCTCGCGGACAGATTTTAAAATATATTAATCATGTCGGTTATTTTCGGGTAAATCTTAAACAAATTTTGCTATCTGATATCATTGGGGGGTTGGCAGGTCCGGTCTGATTGAGTAGAAATTTGATTGTACCCAGGCCAAATAACTTTTAACGACACATAGCCATTTCATTTTAGAAATGCATTCTCCGCTAACATGCAGGAATTCAAAATTAATGAATAGAATAGTTACAGTGTATGACAAGAAATATTGCTGCAGCCCAGGGAATTTATAGAATAAAAGAAAAACAATGAAATCTCATAAATTCATGGTCACATGTAAATACACGATTAATTTTAAAAAAATTAAATTAGATATGCATCTAATTAAATGCATACTCAATTAAACACATCTTTCAAAGACATCATGATAATCTCTTTCTTCGTGCAAAGGAGTTTTTTAAAATTCGATATGCACGTACATGTATTCAAGAATGTGTAGGATTTCTCTCCAAACTTGTCCAGCCTCTAACTTTTTCTATTCATGGGTAATTTATTCCACAAACAAGGAGGGTCATATAAGCATTGGAATACGGAATTTTCCAGATCAGATTACCAAGTCTGTATCAAACACTACCAGTGTTGTCAACAGCCTTGAGGAAATATTTTCTTCATAGAACCCGAGCAAATTTAGATGAGCTTAAAAATAATATTTGTTCTGCGGTTAAGTACATAATCTAAACGAGCTCTTCTCTACGGGGCAATTATAAACCTTCTTGGTGCATTCTTACCACAATACTCAAATATTACAAAAATGGAAATCACGTTTTATTGTACTGTTTTTAGAAGGGATAGATAAAATGTAATGCTATCCATTTGGTCCAGGTTTAATGCATTATGGAAGGTAACCAAATGTTGCGATTCCATATTCGTTTAATGTCCGCTGGCGAATCATTATTTTTCTTTTATTCCAAAAGCAATCTAAATTTTGACGAGTTCGTCAAATTACTACCATTTTAGTGTGTTTTATGGTAAAACCTGCCTGTTTATAACGTGAAGTTACATGTATGTTATGTCTACAAAAGTCACAGCTAGAGCCTTGTGTAATGGCGATATCATAAATATAACAAATATAGAACTATTCTTTTTATCGGTGGGTTATCTGAGTAAGTTGTTTCCGGGACATGCAGACAATTCAGTGTACAGGTAACATACGGAGCAAACTCGACATTTGTGATGCAGCTCGAATACTGCCAAGCTTTTAAAAACTGTTGAATCATGCACCCCGTGGTCAGTAAACCACTCTGACTGGAAACAGATAATACAAATGATCATAAAAACTCTAATTTTATTCAACGCTTTTGACAATGCAGGGCCGTGCTTTAATTCTAATGCTCTTTAAAGGGGTTCTCTAAATGTACCCTAGTTTTTGAACTGTCTGGTAGGTAACAATGTCCATTGATGACACCTAGACGTGAAAGTCCAGCTGATTCTACCTTTAATTAACATTATTTATTAGTTACATCCTTTTGAACTGTCTGGTAGGTAACAAGGACCATTGATGACACCTAGACTTAAAAATATCCAGTTGATTATACCTTTAATTAACATTGATTAACATTAGCTACATCCTTCAATTGTGTTGATGAATTCAGGTCACATTTATCTATATCGAAACAAAAATAACACTTTTGAATGAAAAATGCCTGTTGTGAAAGTTGGGATTATTTTTCATAATATCTTGTGCTTTCTGCTAGTTTTATTCTCCGAACCATTAGCCGCGGTATTGTTGTTTGGGAAATCATATATTTTCATTATGACTGAAAAAATTTTCTTGAGGCTAATTTTAAGCTTCATTACACATAAAATGAATTTCATAATGAAAGACCAGGCTAATAACCTATGTAAATTACTACAGTGTCAAATATTGTACGTGTCTGAAAATTTTGAGGTCACCTGTATAAGCAAATATAATACGACTTTCAATCATTCAGTCACTTGTGGTGTCCAGCTACTTGTTTTTCTGAAGCTGCCTGGTGGCTTATTTAGACTTCACCCCCAATACGTGTCAAAAATGGCCGTGTTACACAGAGACGAACCCCTCTAGCAAAAACAAACTAAAGAAAGGAACAAAAGTACGGTGATATACTGAGGACATACATGTACAGATATTCTATTTATATGTCTCAGCATGGTATTCATCTCGTGCGTAGTCTGAATATCTCATTAATCTCGTGTGCACGACATTTTATCTCGATCGCATGACATTTTATTATCTCACATGCACGATAATCTATCTCGTACGCTCGACTGAAAGTCTAATATTTTAAAATAATAATATTACTACCCACAATGGATTGTCAATGCACAAGTACTATATTTGTCTGCGTGTGGGATTAAAACAACAGACGGTCGTGTGTCTACTTAACTGTGGATTAAGTTATGTCTCTCAAAATATGTAGAATAGAATACCTCTAAGACACTGAAAACAGTATATCTATGTAAAACACGGAGCCAAAATATAACACTATGAATTTCAAGGTTGTTTGTCTAAACTTTATTTATATAACTACGATTTTCGACTTAAAACTTCTCGTTGACTTGGATGTTGATGCGGAGGGGGTAATGGATGTAAGAGAAAAATCGGCGTGTCCATGGAATAGCCCCATGTCCAAGTGCGACGACGATAGTGAAGATTTATAGTGTAGACTGCCAAGTAGGGGCCCTGCTACACTAGATTTGTTGCGGCGATGCGACGAAGGTGGTCGACCCTCGGGTCCCCTGGGAACGGGGACGGGTCTTTTTGAAAATCCGAGGATGTTTGGGTCTTCTAGCAGGTGGTAGATTAATCTCAGCGAGATTCGTCGAGGATGGATATTTGGACTGACGCCTCTTCCGAATCTCAGACCAGTGTCATATAAAGTGATTCGGGAAATCTTGCCTGAACTTCGGCCGCTTGTTGCGATTAAAATGGGTTAAATTGAATTTCTTGCCCGCTTCAACTTTTCTCCTCAGACATCCTATTAACCCCCTATCATAATGAAACATGCATTTCTTACCTTTACAAGGTGTAAATCCCACAGTAATTCAAGTTGGCTATTTTCGAAGCCATTGCAAACGGCCACCATTTCATATTTTACCTTCTCAACACTGAAGAGTTCCGATATACTACTTCATGACAATTTGTACTATGATTGAAAATACAGAACTTATTGGTTGACAATTACTTTGTACAAAGCATTTAAGCATAAAAATTAAAAGCAATACAAAGAAAACTGTGTAATATTTAATCAATCTATTAGAAGGCGTCCTAAACTATCGGAACTCTTCAGTGTTGAGAAGGTAAAATATGAAATGGTGGCCGTTTGCAATGGCTTCGAAAATAGCCAACTTGAATTACTGTGGGATTTACACCTTGTAAAGGTAAGAAATGCATGTTTCATTGTGATAGGGAGTTAATAGGATGTCTGAGGCGAAAAGTTGAAGCGGGCAAGAAATTCAATTTAACCCATTTTAATCGCAACAAGCGGCCGAAGTTCAGGCAAGATTTCCCGAATCACTTTATGTGACACTGGTCTGAGATTCGGAAGAGGCGTCAGTCCAAATATCCAGCCTCGACGAATCTCGCTGAGATTAGTGGTAGATGGGTCCATCTTCTCTTCCTCGAGTCGATCGCCCACGGATCCCCAAAGTTTAGTCGGGGGAGACCACAACACCCTCTCACATACAACCTCTGTCGATCCTGGGGACTGAAAACGCGGGTCGTAACGGTGAGAGGGAAGGACGTTAACCACTACGGTACCTTGTTTTTATTACGGAAGTTTTGGCAGAAACTATCCCTCTCTTTGTTTTCATTGTTTTAGACCCCCCCCCCGTTCAATTTCATATATTATCTCAAAACCATTTATAACACATGATACACGAGGTTAATAAAAACATACAAACATATATTTCTGGTCAGAGAAGTTCAGAATATTAAAATGAAAAATAAAAAAAGATGTAACCATAAAAATCACAGGGGACAAGCTAAAGCATGTCTTTATGATAAACAAACACAGTTTTGAAAAATGTGTTTTAAGTCGAGCACTTATAAATAAGTGTCGTGCACACAAGATTGCATGAGATTAATATGTCGAGCGCACTTGTAAGATTAACAAAAATTGTATGTCCTAAACATACTGCCGTACAAAAGCTTATTAAAGTACCTTTCCTGGATTATGAGTACCCAGACTGACATTTGTTATAATATTGTTTGTATAAAGAGAAAGGGGAATTCCGTCCCTTCATATGTTTCCTTCTTTCAGCATTTCTTGATTTACTATATTTTCCGTTAAAATTTCTGTATATGAACATATTTTGCATACTTACATGTAGTACAAATCAATGAGATGAATGCACGATACATGTATATATCTATCGATTTTGAACACTAATTTACGCCTATAAAACAAAAATATGACACCACAATTATTTCAGTCACATTATTTTCACGAGTGCTTGTATTCATCGTGTAGGTGCAAAGAATAGGATACAAGTGTTTTTCTTGCCGTAAATAGGTAGGCCTACGTAAAGTGCATTTCTGACTAAAAATAGCCACGTGGGATTTCAATTAACAATATTTAATGATGTTCTGACAAAAAGTGTTGCGTAAAATACACTGATTTCTATTTTCACCATTTCAATTTATCCGCGCAGAAAGCAAGCGATGGAGACAACGTACTCTTCTACATATGTACACAGCGGATGGGACGTGTTTGGAAGGCCCTAAATATGACGTAATTTTGGCCTCTGTCATATTCTGAACCTTCATGCACATGTTGCCTTGTAATTGTCGTGTGTCACAAACAGAAATAGGTTCATTCTTACTTTATTCAGACATTAGTCGATAAGGAGCCTCAGCAATGTAGACTCGCATTTAAGAACAATCATTAGAGGAAAATGGAGTTACTTAGTAGCAAGTTAGTGACCTAGTTTCAGCCTGGTTAAAGTCTTCTTTATACATTACAACTTTAAAATTTCCAATGCGCTCTATTTCATTAATCATATGAACGATAAACTCTTCCGGGTAATAGTATTACCCTGGTTTGGTTAGGAGCTAGCTTTTAAAATAGCTGAGCATTTCTCGAAATTTATCAATCCTTCATGTAGTATCCTGCAGTAGCGGCATTAGTACAGTTCATTTCATATGATAAGATTCGATATTTTGGTTTGGTTCATTATATGAAGAAGCACATTTTATAAGTTCTAGATCATTCAAAATGTTTGTCTTTCGAATTTCCCATTTTTACAATGCAGTGGATGATCTCTCTCTCTTCTCTCTCTCTCTCTCTCTCTCTCTTCTCTCTCTCTCTCTCTCTCTCTCTCTCTCTCTCTGTAGTCATATCCCTTTTTGATTGGAAAGAATGTAACATTGTACCTTAGCTTAAGCATATTGAGCTAAGTCTGCTATAGTGTAAGGTTATCGTACGATATGGCTACACCGACCACCAATCAGCCTAAATGGTTGTAACTGAGTCTAAATTAAGAACTTGTCAGCTTGGAATAATACCTGCACTGTCAATCCCCTGGGAACGGATCAGACAGACTGTGAAGAACATCACAATATGCATCAAACGAATCCTTGTATTTACTAGTATTACTCAAAGTTTCCCGCACTTGCGCGGGCTGCAACTAGTCACTACACCGTGTTCTTTGATTATTTAATCATCGGTGGTGTATTCAGACCTGAAACGTTCTAGAAAAATGTGTATTGTGTTGAAAAGTTTATTCAATCTTGCTTTTGGGGGCGAAAATGCAAGGTAGCGAAAGTGCGAAGGATTGAATCTGATATCGCCTCTTTGTCTTCTCAACTTCGCTCCCTCGTCCTTGCCATTCTCTCACCAGAGGGCGCGTTACGCAAGCTTCACATACACCTCTGTCAACGCTTGGAAGCACGTGACAATATAATCACATGATATAAACAATCATTCTAGGTTTCCTTTCCTTTTAAAAGTTCAGGCAACAGGTGATACATCAGGCTCTTTTCATAGCCAACTGACACTTTAATAAGTACATATTTACCGTTTAGCTGTTTGTCTCTTATTTTACAAGTTTTATCGTATTTTTACAGCCTTTCTTACATTTGATTCCATGTCTCCACCACGTGTATATCCTACATTCATACGCATATTACGAAGTAGTTCCAAATTTATGATCAGAAAACGGCGATTTTAAACAATTTACAGTAAGCATCAATTTAATTGCACCAAAAACATACCATAATATGACTAAATATTTAGTCCAAAACATAAATGTTGGATCAAAGAAACTTTTACAAGATTTCTGTAAAAAGCCGTTGACAGAGGTGTAGTGCGAGGAGCGCATGGAACTCTGGGTAGAGAATGCGTCCTTGCGCTAACATTTCAATCATTCACCCTCGAACTTTTGCCCCTTCGCTTCCTTGCACGAGGAAGGTTCGAGAAACAAATTCCAAGATAGATTGGCTGTCAACTTCTTCCATCTGGTCTACACCAATACTGAAATAAAAGTATTGCTATCTTTAAACAATTTTGGAATAAAGCACTGTATAGCAGGGAGACAATTCGTTTATGTCGGCATAATTTGATTCGCCATATACTGGTATATATAAGTATATACATGTACAGGTATATATAAGTATATATAGGTACATGTATATGGTAATAACCTTGTACATGCAGTGATACCTATATGTATGAACAAATGTAATATCAAACCCAGATAATGGTTATTCCACTTTATTCCTGTTGGCATCAGACACCTCCAGTCCCGCGGGGATTAAAGTTAGAATATTCCTGTTGGCACCAACAGACACCTCCAGTCCCGTGGGGATTAAAGTTAGAATAGATCCTCAGTTCCCCATGCTTGTCATAAGAGGCGACTAAATGGGGCGGTCCTTCGGATGAGACCGCAAAAACCGAGGCCATGTGACACAGCAGATGTGGCACGATAAAGGTCCCTCCCTGCTCAAAGGCCGTAAACGCCGGACATAGGCCTAAATTCTGTAGCCCTTCATCGGCAGTGGTGACGTCTCCATGAGTAAAACAATTCTCAAGTGGGACATTAAACAATATACAACCAACCACCCCCTCTTTTTTTGTCATTCGTACCAACGATTTCCGATTGCAAAGAGACGAAAGTGCCATGTTTCGTTCGAAAGCAGAAGTGCGCGGCTCATTTGCCCTCGTAACATTGCTACCTCGTCCTCGCAGTTTCGATTCTTCAAATCTTCACTCTAAAGCAAAGAACCAAACGATTTCCCCCATTTAATACTCTCTCTCTCTCTCTCTCTCTCTCTCTCTCTCTCTCTTTCTCTCTCTCTCTCTCTCTCTCTCTCTGAGACAATAAATCTACTTACAGCAATAAAAAATATCTGTGTGCGTTATAAAAACAGTAAAACAAAAACACAAAATGTGTAACGTGTAACATTTTATCGTGATATGTGTGTGAAACAACACAGCATTTGTTTTGTGACAATAACTGCCACTACAAACTTTTTAAAAAATGAAGACTGTCAACTTGGTTGAATGTTACAGATTACTTTTGTTTTTACCATTTTTCTGTTTTAGCAATATGGTTTTGAGGTACACACAACACGTTAATCAAAATATTTACCAAATAAACTTATAGAAATAGTGATTATTGAAAACTGATGTGCTTTTCTCATAGAAAATATTAAATAATTTTGCACTATGTAATATAAATTATGGCCTATCAGCTGTCTATACAGAGTAGGTCATCTTGCATATTCGTGGGTTTTTTTTTTTTTGTATAATAAGTATGAACTTATAAGTATTACTAGTATTAGTGCCCCAACAGAACTTGTCCATTATAAAAACAATTATCACATAGAAAATGTACATTAATTGCAATAAAGGAAACCTAGCATACTTCTCACATTACATGTACATGTTCATACCTAGAATATGACAGATCGAGTATGACTTTTGAATTTATTTGTCGAATATTGGCTATAAGCATTGTAATACAGGGGTTACAATATTGAGATTTCTGAAACCACAAAGTGAAAAAAAGCAATTTTCAACTGGGAAAGCCATTTGTCCATTAAGCCCGGATTATAAACAGCACAAAAGACATGTAAACTAGACTCCATAAGCACACCCTCTTTCTTAACTAGGTCTTCTGGCCTATTGAAAAGAGACATGTTTATACAGGACGATACAAAGATATGCTACCTCTTGCTGTGCATGAAATATTATCATAAATAGAAAAATACCTGCCCAATACACACGTATACATTTTTTGTAAAGGGGATTAGATACCGCTGTGCAAAAATAAAAATCTTAACACCTGTAAGCCTATTTGTATTTCTCAACAGAATAGAGGGAGTATATATAGACAGATCGGAATGGTTCTGGCGAGGGTTGTCTATGTCACACGTAACTAAGACTTTTCCTCAAGTGTGTTTTACTTTGAGAGAGCTATACACAAAAAGCACGGCAACACATCGAACGCAATGTCGCCGACGTAGATCACATTTTTGCAATAGTGATGCAATATTCTCTCGTGTTTCCATTAAATGCTTTACACTATATACATTGAAGGGAAGACTATGTATATTTTGTAATAAAGGAGAAATAGGAGATGAATTCCATTTCATTTTACAGTGTCCAACCTTTTTTCACAATTAAGGAAAAAATACATAGACATTTTTTTTTTTATGAAAGACCAAATATTCTGAAGTTTTCTAATCTATTGTCAACTCAAGATATAAAAATATTAAGAAATCTCTGTTTTTATTTCTCATATTTTTTAGATTGTCTGTTGTTCTTCGTAATTGTTCTTCTGCTACCTCTTAAACGTATTGCTATTATGTTTATTTATACATACAGTGTATATGATGTTCCCCTCTGGTATTGAAGAAAGTTGCAATGTTCCATATATGAACCTCTGACGATTTTTCTTGCATGTGTTATATTTCTCGTACCTCATGTACCGTTTAACATGGTTTGAGCGAATAAATTGAATCGAAGGAACCACCGTGAAGCATGCAAAATCGCCGTCTATTATTTGTTACATACAGGAATAAGTATTTGCAGTTTAAACCTGTATTTGACAGTAGGTTGTAACACCTAATATTATCATTAATATTCAAACACTATAAGATACTTGTATGTGCTGCATCTGTCAAATAAAAAAAATAATTCAAGATTGATCGACAATTTTGTTTCATATTGAAATGTGTTATTTAAAGTATTAAAGACCTCCACCCTTTGCCCGGTTAAATGATAGGGTTTCTATAGCTTCAGAAGAAGAATATTTTCTTTTTATTTATTGAATACTGGGGAGTTACACTGTCGTGATACCTAGACTGTGAATGCATCAATTACACAGCGCCTCCAATGTTCAAAAATTGCCTTAAATAGACAGCTTCAAGGTTAAGTATTCATAAATAGAATTTGAAGTAGAGCAGCGATATATCATTACAGAGAAAGAGAAACTTGTCCTAGTAAATAGGATGTATGTTTTCGATTGGGAGTAAGAACTATAATTATACACGCATAAATGCCGAGTCATTGTTACACTTTGCCTTCTCTAGGATGGGAATTCCCTTACAGTATTATGGGTTCAGAATCTGAGGCCATTGAGAAAAAAGTGAAAGAAGATATAACACTAACGCAAAAAGGTTGTACCTTGCATTGTTAAAACAAGGATTAGAATTCAACTGAACACAAGATGTTTTTATTTTCTGAACACAACGACGTGCTGGAACTTTGAAATTGAAGAATTGTACAATTTCTTTTCATTTATTTATCTGATACGCAATATCACGTCTAAAGGATATATTTTTTACAATGAAATAACAATAATAAATAGCTCTTGGTGACATGTGTGACATGCCTGGTGTGGGTGATCGGTTTGTAACCAGTGTCAACCTGTATTAGTATTACTATATACCTAATTTACACATTCATTACTCATTCATTCGAATTTCTAGATGCAGGTAGAGTGTTGAAAAAAATACACCCTTTAATTGAATGTACAAAATCATCGTGACACAAACCATCATGTGCAGTGTTGAAGATCTACCACATGCAGCATCCCTCAGAAGTTATATTGTAAACGAACGATAAATGAGAGTGCGTATTAAGTTTCACAAGAGATTTAACACCTGCATCTGAATAGGGTGGATTAAATCCATGATTATTTATTTAGATGTTTTGCTTATCACATAAATTAAAAAACCATATCTCATAAAAGAATGACAGATGCTATTTTGAGTTATAAATCTGAAATGCTTTCCTCGAGGTGTTTACAACTGATATTCCACATATTTTGCTATCTGGTCAGAGACCACGTAGCGGTGCCAGTGCTTTGTAATGGTAATTTATAGATACCATGAATGTTTTGAAAGCATCATGTTATAAGTCTAATTCCACATAGAAAAGCAACACAGTATAAATAAATGACTATTAACAGCTACATTGGTATTTGATGCGCAGGACTTGAATAGCGTTTGTTAAATTCAGATCTAGAGTTCATATGATCTTTACATCAAAATCTTTTATTTCATCGGTTTTATTCAAATATTAAAACTCTTTAATACCAGTATTTGACTTAGAGTGAATTTCATGAGAGTCAGCTTTTCGTCAACACAGTGTTACATAATGCACAGTGTGTGGTGAAGGTTCCGAAGGTCTTTTCAAGTGTACTTTAGCTACAATAGCGTGATTTATACAAGGAAAACTCCCGAAAATTAACTTATCAAATAAACCTCTGTTGAGCCTGAAAGCAAAGTTAGTGCAATGAAGAGCTCTGTGGAATTTATACAACTATGTGTAAAGCCGGCAAGTCAATATTTTTTAAAAGCACTTGAATCCAATAGCTTCTTTCTTTTTTTTTACTGAGAATATTTAGATAACCTGTGTTTGAACGAAAACGAAATTCAACCTTTTTGTTCTCATTAGCGAGGTTTACCACAAGAGGACAAGTATGAAGTGACGTCACTTATAGAGAATTAGGGATGTCCTTTTTTATCTCCGAAATTCAAAATACGTCACGGGGATAATGAACAGTGAAATATATTTATAATCTGTGTTTATAAGATGTTTTGGAATGATTAATTGTAAGCAACAAAAATGCTTATGTAGAACAATCATAATTAATGAAATTTCTACGCTCATCAGAAGATTCGTAAATAAGAATGATTTGGAATTTAAAAGGAAAAATAGTATCACTTCCAACTGCATCGTCACAAACCACGGGTTGTAATGGTACGGAAACGTTTTTAATACAATTCTTGATTTTGAAATTGATTTTCAAATAAGCAATGCGAAACGGTGATCAAACTTGTTTCCATAAAGTATTCACAATCAGAATTTGATGCGTGTCTTTCGTACTGAATCTTATTATAGAAGAACTTGATTTGTATATTCGTTAAACAATGATTATTGAGCACAGAAGAGACTCATATTCGTGTCTGTGATGTTTCGTTGATAACCCCATATACCTTTGAACATGTCATCTGTTTTACTACAGACACAGAAGACAAGTCACGCGATTCCTGACAATACCTGTACCCGCCCCTCCGGATTATAGTTGTTTAGAATATTATCAGAGCAACATATCTCATACAATTGTTGTTGTTTTAATAAATGTGACCGGCTTATATGGAGATTCATCTTAAGGTTTTATATAAAAAGACCCGTGACATGGAGTTTTGGATTTCCTACTTGCATATATATTTCATATATATCCAGATATTGCATTTAGAAGTGTTAATGAAATGTATAAATGTTTGCTACTACGCGTAGTTAATGATTGAACATGAATTAATCACAACCAACTGAAGCCAAAGATTTATTTTTCCTCCCGAAAATATCTTTCATTTTTACTAACTAAATGGTACCAGTATCATGCAAACCCCGGCCCATTGATTCAGATTCTCCTCTGACAAATATTCTTTTTTTCCACTCCAGTGCAAGCTTAAAATTTAATTTACGCTGCCTTAGAAAAATTACTTCAGAAGAACATCTGTGAGATGACATGTCATTTAGCATGCTTTATCACAAAAACATTTACATATTCTATTTAACTCGTTTCCTTACAATGTTTGCGAATGCTTCATTTGATGGTGACTACAGTAGCTGTCAAGCGTCAGATTGACAAGATGAAGTTAGATTGCGCCGCCATGGTGGCCATTTTGTTTCATGGTGCTCTTTGACATAAGCGGTCCTTTACTTGGTATTAAATTCCTAAGACTGCGTGTGAATTTCATAAAGACAAATCCATAATGAAAAAAAAGCAAACTAATTTTTTGCAGGCAATTGATTCTGTGCCGTCTAAATTCATATGAAAATTTTCTAGTCTGAAAAAAAAAATATATTAAAACAAAGAAACCAAATAAATGTTTAAATAAAGAAAACACAAACAAACAATAGCCCTCCACCATATCAACAATAAACGTAATCAAATGATAGTCAGTTTGAAACTCGGGCTTTTTTCTTCGACATCATGAACTAATTCATGTTCAGATAGTGCTCTCGCTTCTCACCGCTGCGACCCGAGTTCGATCCCCGTGATCGGCATTGGTTGTATGTAAGAGGGTATAGTGGTTGCCTGCTTGGACATGTGGGTTTCCTTCAGGTACTCCGGATTCCTCCCACATATTGGTATTTACGTAGATTTATATGTATGTACCAAATAAACATTTATTTATTCAATTTTTATTTTAATTCAATTGCAAATTCAATAAAACATTCAATATCTATAACCAAATTTCATTTAAGATGTTGTGTATGAAAGGTGAAGATAACGAACAGTGATCAATCTCATAACTCTTATAAGGAATACAAAATAGAGAGTTGGGCAAACACGGACCCCTGGGCACACCGGAGATGGAATCAGGTGCCTAGGAGGAGTAAACACTCCCTGCTGACTGGTCACACCTGCCGTGAACCCTATATCTTGATCAGGTAAACGGAATTATCCGTAGTCAAAGTCAGTGTGCCAAGAAGGGCCTAACAATCGGTTTGTTTCATATATTATGAAATATAGGATATCGAAGGTCATAAAAACTGCGAATGATTTCGAGAAGCAAAATAAGCATAACATTAGAAATGCTTTGGAATGAACAAGATTTGAATTGAACATTCTAATGCGTGTTTATAGGCAAAATAATCATTGTTTACACAATTTATGCCCTACGGACAAAGTTTATTTTACTATGATATCTATGTTGAACTGTAAGAAAACCATGCATATATCAGTACGCTGTTGTTATGGAGTCGGATGGTTATGCTGTAGACGGATACATGTTCACGCATATAGACAGACAATGCTGCAGATTTTGATATTTATCAACGATATATACATAATTTACATTTGCAAGTGAACTTCAGTGTGCACTTGATTACAATATTTTTTTGTGTTATTTTTCTACATTGGAATTATATTCCTACTGTGAACTGTCTTTCGCATCATATGTCTTTACCCCAGACGACATAACTAGAGAAAATCTACATAGAAACTGAGATGATGTGAGATAAAAGCTATTTCTATATCTACAATGTGAAATGAAAAAAAAGGAATAATAGTACAAAAACGAACAGAATTCAATGGACTTTTTGTCTCAATTCATGATGAATATAAGAATATATACCATAAGACGTTTTCACAGACTATATGTAAGGTTGTAATGGGACAACATAAATTCTACGCCTTTGCCAGATTTGACCCACAGTGTGTCATTTCAGTTGCCACCGAATCTCAGACAAAACTCGATGGGCTCTTATTCACCAGCCTATCGTCTCTGTATAGCGGAGTTTAGGTACATCTTACAAATGATAATATTTTAAAGTATAATTGTTCTCGACAAATTTATTATATTGGTGTCATAAGTTTAACCATACGTAAATTTAGTGCTACAGCTAAAGTAGTCTTGAAGTCTCTGGTACTCCTCAAGGTGACATTTTATTACTATTGCTTTTCAGTATGACAAAGCAAACTGGGGGTTCTACACAGTGCACGTCCCCTACATTTGAAAGGAGATTTTCAATGTCTAATCAGATATTTGTAACCAATTTTCGGAATTTTTTAAAAATGTGATATACCCTTGTATTGCGAATTAACAATCTCCAACGTTTGGGTATCGCTTACGTGAAGTTTTATTAATTGCCTGTAATGGTAGAAACAACGGTTCTTAGATTACTTCAGATCATCCAAACTGTTTGATCTTTTGCAGGAAGGGGGCATACAATTAATCAAGTGTCCGTACGATAACCATCTGAAATTTAAGGTAAACACAATAACATAGGTCACGTGAACAAATGAAAAAAATTCTTTGAATTTGTAAAATTGAAATTAAAGAGAACAACCTTCTTTTGAATATGTTTTTGAAAAAGAGTATCATTAACTTGTGCGGTTAAAGAAATTTAATCTATTTACAGATTTAACAAACAAACTACTCGCACAAAGCATATTTTCATTGTAACGTTGATATTTACACTCAAAAATATTTCTGAAATATTTTTTTCCTTCTTTGAAATTCAAGAACATGAAAACGTTCTCGAATTCATGGACCCAATCACTATACCCAGAAGTACATGAACAACAGAGTCTGATCTCACCAAATCATACTGAAAGTACACCACATAGAGAACGAACTTTAAATCAGCAGCGAAGGTGCTAGTTTCATTACTCAATTTTAATCAAAACAGGTTTTTCGTACAATTGAATTGCATGGAAATCCCTGTTTTAGTAAGCAAAATGAATGTGATCCATGCATATATACTTTTACATTTGTACATTAATATTGTAGAGATGCAATATACCATTATGTATCCGTTGTTGGTAGGTTTTATTCTTATGACGTTTTAAAGACAAATAGAGTTCTTTGCCCCCCCCCCCCAAAAAAAAATTCACTGATGGAAACCAAGATCTTCGACAAAGCCAAAAGAGCAGCTGTTTGTCACAAAATACGACAGCGTATATGCATGTAGATTCTTTACTATGGTCTCTGTCCTCTATATATCTCTAGCCCATCTCCCGGAACAATCAGAACTTGACAAGATGGGATTAGAGAAATATTTAATATCTATTTAATTTTGTCAGCTGTCTGTTGGAGTGATCTATTGAAGACAATGCAATCCCTATACACAACACAGGGGGTGACACACAAGGAGGGGTCACGGAGAGGGACCAACTCAACATTTCAATGAGCATATCAATCATCAGATTAAGAACTGTGACTTAGGCATATTAATTCAAATCTGGCGTACTAAGCCTTTTTTAACATTAATATATTGAGTATTGTTTAAAATTAATGACTATCATAAGCCAAAGTTTGTATAAATGGAATGTGTGAGGAATGGGCGGAATTTATCGTACTATGTACAAAGTTCTCTTGTTTTTTTTTTTTTTTTTTTTAATCTCTAGATCTGATTTTTTTATACCAAAGGTTACGTGTTGCATTTGTAACATCTTCTCTTCAGAAAAGGTCCGATTAACCAATGTGCAAAGCTTTCAAATGTGCAATTGTTTTAGGAAGACAAAATGAACTATGGGTTGGTTTTGAAATGTTAGCTTATTTTAGACTACACGTGATGGTGGGACATTTTGAACACATGATAGTGGAATACTCTGAATAGCCTCCTCGTGATGGTAGAATATCTAACCTTCGGTGGTCTTACTCTTAGCATCTTAGAGGGTTACAGAGACCGAGAAGAAACATGCAGATACTTCAGCACTGTGTATATGCCGTGTTTCTTCTTAGTTTAAACTGTGTATTTTATTTTAATAAAGAAGAACATGGTTATATACACTTCATGTTGAGATTATTTCTTCTTGTCTCTTGTTTTCAACCTAACACAGAACATCTCGAGATTTATTATGATAAAAAGCATAAAAGGTACTCATATCACGAATATATCGTACACAAACATTAATAAACTGTAATCAGTTATGCAGATTTATTCTATAACTTGGCTGAAAAACTGACCCCAGCGAAATAAACTTTTGTTGACTTCACCTTAGAGGCGGTTCGTTGACTCCCCTTTCCAAAAAACAGATATGAATCAACAATTAAGCATGTAACCATTATACCACACCATGAATAGCATGGGCTCAAGTGTGAAACCAAATCATTTTTGTGACTCGAAATGAAAAATTGGGACTTTTAATGACGAATGATGGTGTTTCTTCTTTCAATATTTAACAAATCGACAAAATTGCCGACTGGAAAATACTGTGACACTCGTGCTAATATTAATTGTTTTTCATTTTTTTTGTTGTCTCTTGTATTTGTACAAAACAGTGAAAATCACTATTAGTTTATGGTGTCGTAAATACCTACACATAGCCATATGAATTGACGTCATCAAACATTCTATCTTATAGTGTACGTATACATTATATTACAACACTGTATAAATTTTGAAACCAATATGACGATCACTATTAGTCTAATATCACGTGTAAGTATATACATGTGGGCCGTGTTTGTTTTCATCGTTTTGTAGACATCTTGACTTTTGTGGGATAACTCCTTCTTCAAATGGCAAAGGTGAAACATAGAAAAATGAAACAAGCGAACGATTAACCTCCGGTCTCTGACATCCTGTCAAATTTGATTGGTTTATAACCCAGCCTCCCACCAGAGGGGGCTATGGGGCATCCAAACATCCGGCGGGTAAGCCTTGGGTGGTCATCACACGGGCGTGATAGATGTCGCCACAGTCTTTTAGTAATTACGGCGAACTACGATAGGTTATCTTTGGTGTCGTGCTAAAGCATTATATTCCAGACTTGTTGGGGTCCAGAATTCATAAAACGATTCATATACTTGTTTGAGGTGATACAGTAGCGACCGAACGACATTGAAGATAAAACATCACTTACTTGTATTACGTAAAATAAAACCACACTTGCACTATAAAGGGGACTCATCCGTGCTGGTCTTTATGAAACTATGCATAGTTATATATATATAAAATTGCTTGATGATTTGAATTCGAAGTGTAGAAGTTAAAGAAAAAGAGAATTTTCCGAGCATTAAAATTGTGTGAGCATAATATGTGCGAGTAATTGTGTAGTTGCAACTTTTACTTCACACATGCCTACTTTAAAGTACTAATGACTAACAACAACACATAGTCTGGAGTACAATGTACATGTAAATCAATCAGTGTATTTATAGTATTGCTGAACACGCATTGACCTAATAGGCTGAATTATGCAAAGTTACATGCAAATCAGTTTTCAAACCTGCATGCCAATTCATCATCATGAAGAATCTTTATGTTCCTTATTTTGTGGTTCCGGACAATTAAAATGAAGTGATTAAGAGGCCCTGCCGTTCTAGTCTTACCGTCTTTGTCATCCCGAATCCCCAGAGAAGTGTCAGGCTCATAAAAGTCAAAGGTCACAGCTGTGTGGCGAAATGATATGCAAATTATTAAATTCTTAAAGTATTTTTCTCTTTGATGTTTGTTTTCATGTTTTGAAGTGAGCTTTAACATTCCAAAGTTCATTACTGGATTGTGTTTTCTGCCATGTTACTTTGAAGACAATGGAGAAAGAAATGCTCATAATTGAATAATTTTAGCAACTTTGAAGGTTAGCGACTACAGGTATACCTGTGAATGTCATTGTAAGAGTTATATAGCGCTCCATCAGCATTAGGTCTCCAAAGCGTTTTACAAATGCGAGAGAAAGATAGTATAAAATCGATGTGCACATACATGTGAATAAAATATTCATAGGGTCAGAATTAAAATGCATAATTATTATTATCAATATATAGCGCCTAATGTAATGATATAATTACCCTAATAACATAATGATGTACGTAATTACCCTAATAACATATAAAACAATTTAAAACAACCTTTAGGAATAATTAAATACATAATATAACGATGCCTAATGAAACGTAATTCAAATGATTTGTATTTGATAGTATATCGGCATAAACCCTGGTGATACCGTAGATTCGGCACGTTCACATTCAAACACACAACAGTCTGTCTGCAATCTTACAAGGTTTGCAAATATTTTCTGGTTAGAATACTTAAATAATGTTACTCAATTTTGAGAGATAAAACGATTTGGATTGTCTTTACACTTAAACAATTGACAATTTGTTGATGTTTGCTTGTTGTTCTAATTTCAACAAATTACACTAGACTGTTGCTTCCTTGATGAGGTGCATACGGGAAAGATGATACGTCAGCTCATGATGGAAAATATATACACATTTTCGGATCCTTATGCAATGATTTAAGCTTTTACATGCAATGCAAGCTACAATGCATGTTGGGAATACAATCGTCTCAATTTAACATTTATGGAGATAGGTACAAGTGGGAGATCATGCATTCAATATAAGTTTTATTTGCAAATTATTTATTACAATCCTTAACTCCTCCATTTTCCAATTCTTGAAAAACTCAGAAACAATTTAAGTTTATTTCTGTTGTTACATGCACATCACTAATGTCTGAACTACATGTGAAAATTAATATCTGTCCAAATAAATTACCTGTAACATTCTCCTTAACAACGGGTAAACATTAAATAGGAGCCTATTTGATCATCGGGGATAAAAATAATTGGGTCGCGCCTGTCGCTAAGTGCACTACGGGAGGAGCGCCTGTATCTCGCCAGTATCGCACGAGAAGACCAATGCAATCAGCTGAAGAACCACAGCAGTGTTAGAGGGTTGATCAATTGGCTTGATAGATAAAGCTCTGACCCTGAACATTTAAGTCAAATATGCAACGTGTCAACCTTTAAACTTCGCAAAGATCTGTGATGATACATGTATTCAGTGCAGACATTTTTACACCGACGACACAATAGATTTATCTATCAAAGAAAAGGCATCCCAAGAATCCCCTGAACGACTATCGATAACAATGTTCTTATATTATTCCTGCTCTGTTGATGCTAATGCAGCAGTGTCGCAACTCTTGTAAATTCGGTTCAAACAGCTTTTTCAAAAATGTCTAGTTGTTTTCATATAGTTTTTATTATAGATTTACATTAATACAGCTTAAAAATGAGCAAAATAGAAATAGAAAATGATTTGGAGAGAGAGAGAGAGAGAGAGAGAGAGAGAGAGAGAGAGAGAGAGAGAGATTTGAAATAGATCCCACTAGCTGATTAATTCTAGCAGGTGCCTTTTTTTTTCATTTTCCCCATTCTTTTAAGAAATATGCTTTTTAAGTTATATATATTAAAAATCTGATATGCGATATTGCATCCTCAACGTCTATTTCTTTATGTATGTATCACATATGGTATAGATATATACTAGTTTATCCGCTAATCAGAACAGCTGATTGATTGATGAATACCCTGGTTGTTGCATAAGCAATAATTGATGTTGGTGTTTGTTTCTATGGAGCGCCAAATTAACATAAACTCAAATAATTGAAGATATCTTCAATTATTTGAAGATATCATCAATTTATTTGATGCGCGCAACAATTTAATTAAAGATCTCTTCAAATAATTAATGATATCTTCAATTCTGAATTATTGCTCGCATTAATTGAATTGATGATAGCATTAATTCTTCAACTGAATTGATGCGCGCTTCAATTGAATTGATGATCTCTTCAAATGAATTAATGATATCAACAATTGAATTGATGCGCGCTACAATTCAATTGAAGAGAGCAATAATTGAATTCATGCGCGCATTAATTCATTTGATGAGAGCAATAATTAATTTAATGCGCGCATTAATTCAACTATTGCTCTCTTCAATTGAATTAATGATATCTTTAATTCATTTGAAGAGAGCAATAATTCTTTTAGAGAGAGCAACTATATAATTAAAGATATCTTCAATTCAACATATCCACAATTTGAATTAATGATATCTTTAATTGAATTGTTGCTCTCTTTAAAAGAATTGATGCGCGCATTAATTCCTTATACAAAAGCATTGTAAATGATTTAAAGATATCTTCAATTGAATTAAAGAGATCATCAAATTATTTAAACCGAGCTCTAATTTAATTATTGCGAGCAATATTTCTACTAAATTGATGCTCTCATCAAATGAATTGAAGAGAGCAATAATTGAATTAATGAGCGCATCAAATCTATTATTGCTCTCATTAATTAAATTAATGCGCGCATCAATTGAATTGAAGAGAGCAATAATTGAATTAAATCAGTTAATGCTCTCATTAATTCAATTAATGCGCGCATTAATTCAATTGATGAGAGCAATAATTGAATTGAAGCGCGCATTAATTCATTTGATGAGAGCAATAATTGATTTAATGCTCGCATTAATTCAATTAAAGAGAGCAACAATTGAATTGATGATATCTTCAAATAATTAAAGATATCTTCAATTATTTGAGTTTATGTTAATTTGGCGCTCCATATGTTTCATGTCCTGTCGAGAATTATTTACTCCTACTGAAACGTCACTAGCTTTAACGTGCCGACATGGAACCTCTGTCTTTAAGGTCCGTAAAACCCGTAATTCTCACTTCCAATGCCGAGTATTTGATTGATTGATTTTATATTGTTTAACGTCTCTCTCTCTCTCTCTCTCTCTCTCTCTCTCTCTCTCTCTCGATTTTTTCACTCATATGGAGACGTCACCATTGCTGGTCGTGAAGGGCTGCGAAATTTAGGCCTATGCTCGGCACTTACGACCTTTTAGCAGGGATGGATCTTTATCGTGCCACACCTGCTGTGACACAGGATCTCAGTTTTTGCAGTCTCATCCGAAGGACCGCCCCATTTAGTTATATCTTACGACAAGCAAGGGGTACTGAGGACCTATTCTAACCCGGATATCTACGGACGAAGGAGCAATTACGTCTTAGGTTTGACGCGACCATGGCACAGGCGGAACTCGAACTCACGACCTCCCGGTTACACAAGTACAAAGCGAACGCTCTACCACTGAGCTACCAATAATTGAAAAGGTAAAGATATAGTTAAGATGCTGGTAGTCCCTACTCTCTTTTAGGGGTTCACTATTAAAATGGCCGTAACCGTAATTCCATGAAATAAAAATAAATCAATTATGCTAAAATTCACAGTGCAGAAAAAATGTGAAAATGATCATTTAAATACCGTTAAGATGATATTTCCCCAAACAATTATCATCAACATAAATTCATGTCTCGTAGATTGTAAAGACGACAATTTTAAATACATGTAGATTGTACTAGGTGACCGGAGCTTCCAAAGCCTTTTAAGCAGTTAATAATATTGCAATAAATTTAATCTTATTCACCACAAAGACAGTAAATATAAAATCAATCATTTTCTACCAAAAGACTAAAGGTCAAATTGTTGAAGTGACCTCCAAACCTTAAAGATATCACTAGAAAGAAGTTTTGACATTGAAGAATGTGTAATAGTACCTGTCGCTTTGATACTTTGTATGTTTAAAACAGTTAAAAAGCAATCTTAAAAAATCAACTGTCAATCAAAACGTCACGTAAATTGTACCATCGACAGACATTGACGCGTTATGAAGTCGACTTGTCTGAGTATCGACTTCATTAGATAATTGATTGAGATCAAAAACATTCTCTTCAATTTTTTTATACGCCGCAAAAATGGGTTTGTATGTAAAGTACAATATGATATGTAATTATATCGTTATATTTCACCAGGAATGTTCCTTCTTTTTTTTTTTGAGAATGAAGTTAGGGAGAATTAGATAATACTACAAGTGCCCATGGTTTTACCGAATGAAACTTTTTCTTTCCGAAATAATCAACAATATCAATTGAATTTAACTGACAATGTGTAAATTAAGCAGTATGGTTATAATTTTCGGATTTTCCATTTTTATATCCCAGTACACATGTCGATATCATGGAACTATACAACAAACACTGAAGCGAGATACTGAGGGCTTGGGGGTGTTTATACATACTGGTGTAATTTGCTAAAGTGAGAAAGTGAATACCATGTTGAATGATAAGTTATCTTGAAAACGAAACTGACTGTGAAGTCAGCAAATATGCATGGATATGTTGACGAATGGTAGCACATGCCCGACTATGTAAGCCGTGATATTTGTAAAGTAAGGTACAGCACATGTCAAGGTCATGCTCTCAAGTAACATTTAAGTGTTTTAAAACACATTCTGCTTTTAAAATTATCGTAGAATTGAAGTGCAAACGACCACACACTAAACAAATGAGCATATTTAATCACAGAAAAGAAAACAAAAACTTGCTTTGATAAAAATCTGTTATCTGTATTTCTCGTCTGAAGTGCGGGCACATTACATGTATCGCTTACACTGAATGACTTGGAATTTAAAGAAAGGTTTCCTTATCAGAAATTGTCATGACATGCCGGGATTATCCAAGATTAGGAAAAATTAACTTAAAAAATGCAAGACATTTGCAAGTACTGTGAATACATAATACACTTGTATAACAACGATCCCGATTTTAAAAATAGAATCAATATTAAAAAAAATTGTATAGATGTAAATATATGAAGATATTGTATTCAATTACAGAGCGCGACCAGCAGGGCAGATCCAGACATCCAAACAATTTTTCAAAAGAGGGGATAGGGGATGCGACATAAATTACACTGTAACACCTTTTCAACTCAGGAAAGAAGGGTGGATGGGTGGGTTTGAAGACTCCAATATAAGGAAAAGAACTCTCTAAAAAATATCAATCAAAAGGGGAAGGGGTTGCAACCCCCGAACCCCCTCTAGATCCACCACCGAATTCAGTGACACATTGAAATTAAATAATTTATTACAAATGAATTTTACTGGATGTTCAGACTTCAAAATATATCCTATTCGGAACAAGACACATACTATTGAATGTATACTCTGATAGGGAATACTAGCAATAAACTTACAGTGTATACGCGTGTACGAAAGTAATCTATATGTTACCAATTTTGGATCCAGAAGGCGTACAAAGTTACATAATAAGGAACAGAATTCCTAAATGAGAGTTACATGAAATGACATCAATCATGATAAGATAAGAATACACTTTATCAATTAAAAAACCCACATTAACATGAAAAAGGAAAACCATGATAGTAGTAAATACGTAATGATAAGCATAATTAAATAAGTATGATATTCCATACAATATAATATCAATTATCAAATACAAAATGGACTTCATTTCTACACAATCAGACTTGGCAGATACACGTTCTTTTATTAATAGTAGTCTGTTTATATTGACTAGTTTCAATACTTAGAAAATGTGAGATAATTCTAAAATTTGTTCAACATTGTAAAACATCAGAATTACAAATAATAGGAAAACAATTCTCAGCAGAATCTTGATTCGAAGAAGGCATATGATCTAAACTTGCCAAATTGCTTCTCTGCATCGTCCTAGTGTGTACTGGACCAGGTGTGTATATACAGATATAGTACAATTGGTATGTATTTAAACTTACCTTTTCCGTAATCAAAGCAAGTGTTTAAACATGTGAAATACATCTAAGTACTTCTGGTAGGTTATTGTTTAAAACAAATATTACATCCACTCTTCGGACAAATATGCAATGATATTCATTACGCGTAATTTTATCGCTGATTAGAGGAACCTTTACAGTACAATAAGATGATAATTTGATATACCTTCCATTCAGCGAATTTTGCAGAGTACTTATCACCTCTCCTAACTAATTTATCGACATTCATTTTTTGTAGTGTGCTCGATAATTGGTTTATTCTGTAAGCTAAAAAGTATGGGCGGAGAAAAGGGTAAAAGACACGTTAATTTAATACAAAACAAATAAATGATGTGCAATAACGTACTGAAATACATAACAGACTAGCTTAAAAAATCAACACACACAATGGCAAAATCAACAGACTCCTAGATGGCGTGCAAAGAACAAACATGCTAGTCTTAATCTATGTAATCATTATATGTGTAAGTAGGAACCAGGAAAAGATGAAGGGCATGAAGACAGTGTATATTACCACAGGAAAAGATGAAGGGCATGAAGACAGTGTATATTACCACAGGAAAAGATGAAGGGCATGAAGACAGTGTATATTACCACAGGAAAAGATGAAGGGCATGAAGACAGTGTATATTACCACAGGAAAAGATGAAGGGCATGAAGACAGTGTATATTACCACAGGAAAAGATGAAGGGCATGAAGACAGTGTATATTACCACAGGAAAAGATGAAGGGCATGAAGACAGTGTATATTACCACAGGAAAAGATGAAGGGCATGAAGACAGTGTATATTACCACCAAGATTGATTGTATATCATTTAACGTCCCTCTCAAAAATGTTTCTCTCATATGGAGACGTCAGCAATGCCAGTGAAGGGCTGCAAACCTTAGGCCTTTGCTCGTCGCTTACGGCCTTTGAGCAGGGAGGGATCTTTATCGTGACACACCTGCTGTGCCCCTGGCCTCCGGTTTTATGGTCTCATCCGAAGGACCAGCCCATTCAATCGCCTCTTACGACAAGCAAGGGGGTACTGAGGACCTATTCTAACCCGTATCCACCACGGGAATATGATCACCAAGAAGCTGAAGCTGCGGGGAGACAGAGGGCAGAAACAAAAGATACATATACCAGTTAAGGCAGAGGACGGAACACCTATCACAAAAGAAAGTGTCAAACTTGAGAGATGGAGAAAAGACTTCCAAAGAACTCTAAACCGCCGTGATTCTCCAGCACTAGCCGATATTTCTATGGCAGAGGAGGATCTGGACGTCAACAGGGAGACATTACAGTAAATGAGGTCAAAGAAGCTATCCGCCAAATAAAGAATGGCAAAGCTCCGGGAACAGACGGTGTATGCTGTGAGATGCTGAAGGCAGAAGAGCAGGAGACACCTCGTGTCCTCCGACGTCTCCTGTAAGACACATAGAACCAGGAGACAATCCCAGATGACTGGATAACTAATATCATCATCAAACAGCCGAAGTAAGGAGACCTAGGAGAACGCAACAACTGGAGAGGCATCACCCTACTGTCACTCAGCAGCAAAGTCTGAGACATCAATCTACAATCACTCACCAGCAAAGTCTGAGACATCACCCTACCGTCACTCACCAGCAAAGTCTGAGATATCACCCTACTGTCACTCACCAGCAAAGTCTGAGACTTCACCCTACTGTCACTCACCAGCAAAGTCTGAGGCATCACTCTTCTGTCACTCACCAGCAAAGTCTGAGATATCACCCTACTGTCACTCACCAGCAAAGTCTGAGATATCACCCTACTGTCACTTTCCAGCAAAGTCTGAGATTTCACCCTACTGTCACTCACCAGCAAAGTCTGAGATATCACCCTACTGTCACTCACCAGCAAAGTCTGAGATATCACTCTACTGTCACAGTCCAAAGTCTGAGATATCACCCTACTGTCACTGTCCAGCAAAGTCTAAGGCATCACCCTTCTGTCACTCACCAACAAAGTCTAAGGCATCACCCTTCTGTCACTCACCAACAAAGTCTAAGACATCACTCTTCTGTCACTCACCAGCGAAGTCAGAGACATCTCCCTACTGTCACTCACCAACAAAGTCTTAGATATTACTGTCACTCACCAGCAAAGTCTGAGGTATCACCCTACTGTCACTGTCCATCAAAGTCTGAGATATCACCCTACTGTCACAGTCCAGCAAAGTCTGAGATATCACCCTACTGGTACTGTCCATCAAAGTCTGAGATATCACCCTACTGTCACAGTCCAAAGTCTGAGATATCACCCTACTGTCACAGTCCAAAGTCTGAGATATCACCCTACTGTCACTCACTGGCAAAGTCTGAGGCATCACCCAACTGTCACTCACTAGCAAAGTCTTCAGCCGAATCTTACTGCAGCACATCAAGGCAGTGATGAATGTCTTACTTCTACAAGAGCAGAGGAGCTTTAGAGAGGGGAGTCCATGCACTGATCACGTTTTCGTCTTACCCCAGATCCTCAAGCAGTCCCATGAATGGAACAGCTTACTGTACGTGGTTTTCATCGACTTCGAGAAAACTTTTGACAGTTTGCACTACATGCTTCTCTCTAGAAGATCCTGTGATACTACGGCATTATTTAGGAACTTATCATCGTCATCCAGTCCCTGTATGAGAACGGTGAGTGTTGTATCACTCATAAAAACCAGTGACAGAACCATTCAAAGTGGACACCGGAGTGAAACAAGGCAACATAATGTCACCGATCCTTTTCTCCTTAGCAATCAAATGGCTCATGCAAAACATCACCCGGAGAAAGCAAAAGGAAATCCGGTGGGCATTGCAAATTGACCACAGTCTTGGGGGAACATTGACTACGTGGGTGACATAGGATTGCTATCACACAAGCATCAAGACGCCCAGCAGAAGACGGGAAGCCTCTGAAAGACAGACAGCAGCATTGGGTTTAAGGTCGACGGAAGGAAGAGGCAAGTTATGAGAAAAAATGCTACAAACAAAAACCCATTCACCATCAACGGCTAACCACTTGATGGTGTTCAGGAAATTGTAAACCTGGGCAGCAAGATGACCACAAACGGCGACTGCGACCAGGAGATTAATGCCAGGATAAGCAAAGACAACCAAGCCGTCGCAATGTTCAGGTCGACCGTCTGGAGATCCACCGTCTTCATCATCCAAACGAAGATTGGACTCTTTAAGAGCTATGTCATCAGCGTACTACTGTATGACTCAGAGTGCTGAAAGACCATCATCGCCAGTGAAAAAGAGCTGGAAGTGTTCCAGAACAATTCTATGTGACGTATTCGCAGGATCTTCTGGCCGAACATCATTTCAAATGAAGACCTGAGGACTACAACAGGATGCTCCACCATACAGGACATCATTAAGGCAAACCGATAGAGATGGCTAGGTATGTCTCGCATGTCACCCAGCTCGCTCCCCAGAACACCCTACGCTGGACCCCAAAGGTAAAAGAAACGGGGGTGACCGAAGGAAACCTGAGGCAGGGCAATAGAAAGAGAGCTGAAAGACAAAGGACTAACTCTCTACACATCCCCCAGAGCAGCCGCAGACAGAGCCGGAGGAGATATCTTGTCGTCGTCTCAAGCGCCAGCAGGCACGGGGAGGATTGGGTGAGTAGGAATTAGGACAACTCACCACCAAGACATATTGCCCCCAGGGAAACACGGCCCTAATTTTGAACAACTCACCCCTTGAAGATAACTATAGTCCCCGATTGTCAAATTGTCACTTAACGAGCTAATTTACGGACGTATATTTTTTGCTCCATCAATTTGACCATTTATTCGAGAAATTACTGCAAATTTCAAATTTTTTAAATTATTCAACATTGAAATATTTTTGTCAATCATTTTCTCTTTCAATTTCAGCACTCGATGAACTAATCATATTTTCTCACATGATAAAGAACTATTTTAACAAATTACAATATAAATTCGAATATTAAATTGCACATTTTTAAAGGACCACTATTTTATTTTGAGGGGGTGGTGTAAAATTTGGAAATTAATATATGAAGTATGTCCTTGAAAATTCTAAAGTCTGCTCACCACTGACAAGAAAAGAAATAATCTGGACTTGCTACAATAAATGCATTTATTATTAGTACAAATATATCTTTTATTCTTCAATTTTGTCTGTTCACTTCGCTCGCTGTTCCTGATATATTTATATATAATGGAAACCAATGAAGTTTCCTTGCGGACTTAATACAGAACGTATATGGTGTTTGTCTTTTCTGATTTTCCAATTCTTTTGTTTTATTCGTGATAATACCGAATAGACATGTTACATTGTATTACTAATGCGCACATAGATAATTGCGATATTGTTCATGCTATTAATTTCATGTGAGTAATTGTGATCGCGAAGGCGGGAAAATAATATGTCTCTTGTCATCTTGGATATGACTATTCTGTCCTATGAATGCATGAAAATAAATAATTTGCTTCGACAGAATTTACTACTCCCTTCCCCTTCAGGATAAAATTATTATTGTTAAAAAATACAACATGAGACAAAATAATGTCACAAGTTACATCTCAATCATCGTCGCAAACCACGGTTTGAGTCCACACACGCTCCCATGGAGAGAATCGATTAGAAGCACCCGTGGGTAACCGACTATGCATCTCAATAAACATTGAGAAAAACTATTCACCACAGGAAACACCGATGGTTCCCTCCGTTGCTCCATATAGTTTCGCAAGGGGGTGGGATGGATCCGGAATACCGACTTACAATTCTACATGTATTTCAGTATTTTTGTTTCTTGATTTTAATTCAAAGTTTCTGTTTTCTCAATTTTAACTTATTTCAGGGTACAAAAGTTAGAAAGTTGAAATTTATAAACATATGTTATGGTTCTCTACCGGTATTACCTAACCGGACCATTTTTACAAGGTCTTATTAGTAGTTCTTATTTAATACTTGATAACTCATTAATGCTATCACGTCCCATTAGAAAACGAGACGAAAACTTTAAAAATGTTAAAAAAAGGGAGGGGGGGGGGGCTTGACAATTTTGAAAGCTTAAGAACAAACTATAGTTTATTCAAAATAAGGTTATTAGCTTTATTTTAAATTTATCTCCCAGATTTAGTAGTAATGCGAAAGTATTAGAAAAACTGAAGTATTTGAACATTAACAGTAGAATGAAACAACTTCAACTGAATCGACCACGTGTTGAGTATTTTTCATGAAAAAAGTTCAGATTATTTGAAAAATAATTTTAGAAGAAAATATTCCACCAGGTCAACTAAATCAAGTAAGTTTAATTTCTTTGTACCAAGTGTTGAGAAAATGGAATCCGAAACTTTCTATAATAACGGCTTATCGAAGATTGGAACTCTCTTCTTGATCAAGTATAAGCAATAGAATTTCATTTACTTCAGAAGTTAAAAAAACATTTACTCAGTGAAATCAAGGAAATGGCAGACAGTGACTTTTTGTATCATTGATCTCAGTACACTGTCATGTACATTTACTTGTATTGTTATTACGATTTATGGTTGTGATCTACATATGGTCGTATTTATGGTTCCGCATTCAAGAGATGATCAATAATCCGTACTGTTGTATTTAAGTTAGGATATAATTAAAACACTGCTATGTGTTTTGATTTGAATGACTTTTTTTTCCCCCGTCTTCTCAATAATTACCCCCCCCCCCCTTTTGGGGGGGGGGGGGGTATTATAATATACATGTAGGCCTATTGTGTATGTCATCATTTAATAAGGTTAAAAGGAGTACCGCATTGGAAATAAGCCATGTGGCTTTCATGGGTAATCCTTGGCATCCATCATTATTTTGATATCAAGTATCTGGAAAAGTTTTCCTTTTTATCCTATTTATATTTACAAGATCTCTTGTTTGAACAGCCCAAAAAACGTGAAAAACTTGGGATAGGCAGAATAACACGGTGAGAAGAAAGATAACTCTTCTTATTATCTTGAATAGTTATCGAACAAAGCGATGATTTACTTTGTTTGAAATAAAAAAAAAAATGAATAAATAAATAAATCAAAGGAATGAACGAAATTGGAATGAATAGATAAATAGATACTTGGTAACCCCGGAAATATAATACCGACTGTTTTCGTTTTGTACTTTATGTTAGCTTTTTACGACTTGCCAAAAATGAGACTGCTTAGCTGTAAACAACCTGCAATATAAACTTATATACGGAAATTTTCAGATGGATGGGGCTATTGAAAGTAGACTTTCGGGCAGTGCTAGATCAAGAGGTCTGAGTATTTCTATTTATTTTACATTTAGCAATTTCTGTATGTTTGGGAAAGTGAAAAGAACATATGAAAAGGCATTAGTACACAGTACAGTATATATATTTACGCATAACAACCGACGTAACATTTTAGATAGAATGTATTTAGTTTGAGGTGAGGGGATCGTGGCACAATTAGATTGTTTTAACTAAGGTTACACACGTTTTTAGAATTTTACATATTCCCGCTATCTCCATACAGGGACCAATATGAAACAAATCAATGGTCGATGTTTGTAATAGTTATACAAAAATATGCTGTGCATGTACAGTACATAAATTCCGTTCATCGTGTTGTCATTGTAAAGGGTATGATGGTCGCCAGCATTATAGGAAAATCTTAAGGGTTATTCCACTAGCCAGATCGAGCTAGTAGGAAGGCCATGTACCTAACACTGCCACACTGTCCCCTCCAGAGTGAGAGGTGTTCTGACTCTCCTGGATGTTTACCAGCACCTGTGTGGTGAAGTTCTGAGGGCAATCACTCTCACCCACCAGAGAGTACATGGGTCTTAGACATAAAAGAGATACATGTATTGTGATGTCTCTGGTGAGGATTGTGTCCGGGACCTTCAGCACAAATTAACAGTCCACCACAGCTGTGCTCTACCAACGTTTTCAGTAATTAATAATTTAAGGATCCATTGATAAAAAAAGAGCATATATGAGTCATCTCTTATGGAAAATTATCGTGATTTTCAATGTTCGACTTTTTTCATATGGAGTGATAGATAAGTTGCGCAACTATCGAGAATGATTAGATATTAAGGAACAGACAGCTAATAACGCACGAAATATCATACATATCATGCACTACCATAACCTCGTGTCTTTTCTATTATTACAGCAATGCTAACCTATAACTACAGCTTTTCTAACGTAGATTACAAAGGGTAAAAGAGTATTAAGTGATGCCAAAAGCAGCAGGTTTCCGTATTCTTCTTTTTTTTTTCCTTTTCAAAATTCATATCAATTTCAGATAACAATCAGCACTATTTTAGTTTCACAACACATTTGTAACAAATCATGAATCTATATCTAAAATATCAAATTACTTGTAAAAGATTCCAATTTCAATATAGGAAAGTCATAATACAGTATTAGGTAACGTTTTCTGTTAACCCCTGTTTGTTCTGAAAGTAGGTGGACATAAAATTGGCAGTTATAATCCAGTATTCAAGAATAGTTAAATCTGCATGCTCAGGTTTCTAGTTATAAGACATGTGTATGTATATGATGTATTTATCTAATTATTACAATTAGCAAATTTTGTTATATTACCAGAAAAGCGTCTTGATAGTGCTGCTTCTTCAAAAGGTAAAGGAAATGAAGAGTTACCCTCAGAAAAGGATGTGGACTCTTTTGGGAAAACACCACTACACATTGCCTGTACTTATGGCCAGATTTCTATGGTGGAGCAATTACTTAAGGTTACATATGCACATTTATCATGTCAAGTACAAATATATTAATTTTTGTAGAATTTTATTAATAATTTTCACTTTGTCACTTCATTAATACAACTGTAATCTATAAATAAAACTACAACTAATGAAGAAAAATGAGAGAAGTTACGATTTATACAGCAAAACCACAGTCCAGTTTCCAAGACAAAGACGGGTCGTACACCCCTCCATGAAGTCTGTGTAGGAGGACACAAAGTTTGTCTCAGGACCCTGCTGCAGTACACACCGGAGGTCAATATTCGGGACAGGGAGGGCCAGACCCCAGCACATGTAGCTGCTTTTAATGGAGAGTTGGGATGTATCAAAATGCTCCAAGACAAAGGTACTTCCATTGTGCATTTGCAAATGTGTTATTGTATCTCTGGCGAACTGTAATTTAAAACAATGGACCTTCAAAACAAGAAAACAACAAGGTTAAAATAAAAAGTATAATGTGCAATTCCATCCTCTACAGTAGGTTTGTACACGTATGCTTTGTTGTCTAGGAGCGAATGTAATAGCTGAGGACCATCGGGGAAGACAAGTGGCACATTTTGCAGCCATGAGAAATCACAAAAGAATTCTACAATTTCTGTTTGATCAGGGCCTAGATTTGGACTGTCGCTGTGAGATGGGGAAAACTCCAGTACATTATGCTGCTCAGTATGGTGGTGAGTATTACATACTCCATTATGCTGCTCAGTATGGTGGGGAGTGTTATATACTCTAGTACATTATGCTGCTCAGTTTGGTGATGAGTGTTATATACTCCTGTACATTATACTGCTCTGTATGGTGGTGAGTGTACATTATGCTGCTCAGTATGGTGGTGAGTGTACATTATGCTGCTCAGTATGGTGGTAAGTGTACATTATACTGCTCAGTATGGTGGTGAGTGTACATTATACTGCTCAGTATGGTGGTGAGTGTACATTATACTGCTCAGTATGGTGGTGAGTGTACATTATACTGCTCAGTATGGTGGTGAGTGTACATTATACTGCTCAGTATGGTGGTGAGTGTACATTATGCTGCTCTGTATGGTGGGGAGTGTTACATTATGCTGCTTAGTATGGCGGTGAGTGTACATTATGCTGCTCTGTATGGTGGTGAGTGTTATATACTCCTATACATTATGCTGCTCAGTATGGTGGTGAGTGTACATTATGCTGCTCAGTATGGTGGTGAGTGTAAATTATGCTGCTCAGTATGGTGGTGAGTGTTATATGCTCCTATACATTATGCTGCTCAGTATGACGGTGAGTGTACATTATGCTGCTCTGTATGGTGGTGAGTGTTATATACTCCTATACATTATGCTGCTCAGTATGGTGGTGAGTGTACATTATGCTGCTCTGTATGGTGGTGAGTGTACATTATGCTGCTCAGTATGGTGGTGAGTGTAAATTATGCTGCTCAGTATGGTGGTGAGTGTACATTATGCTGCTCTGTATGGTGGTGAGTGTTATATGCTCCTATACATTATGCTTCTCAGTATGGCGGTGAGTGTACATTATGCTGCTCTGTATGGTGGTGAGTGTTATATACTCCTATACATTATGCTGCTCAGTATGGTGGTGAGTGTACATTATGCTGCTCAGTATGGTGGTGAGTGTAAATTATGCTGCTCAGTATGGTGGTGAGTGTACATTATGCTGCTCAGTATGGTGGTGAGTGTTATATGCTCCTATACATTATGCTGCTCAGTATGGCGGTGAGTGTACATTATGCTGCTCTGTATGGTGGTGAGTGTTATATACTCCTATACATTATGCTGCTCAGTATGGTGGTGAGTGTACATTATGCTGCTCAGTATGGTGGTGAGTGTTCATTATGCTGCTCAGTATGGTGGTGAGTGTACATTATGCTGCTCAGTATGGTGGTGAGTGTACATTATGCTGCTCAGTATGGTGGTGAGTGTACATTATGCTGCTCAGTATGGTGGTGAGTGTACATTACACTGCTCTGTATGGTGGTGAGTGTACATTATGCTGCTCTGTATGGTGGTGAGTGTACATTATACTGCTCAGTATGGTGGTGAGTGTACATTATGCTGCTCAGTATGGTGGTGAGTGTACATTATACTGCTCAGTATGGTGGTGAGTGTACATTATACTGCTCTGTATGGTGGTGAGTGTACATTATGCTGCTCTGTATGGTGGTGAGTGTACATTATACTGCTCAGTAAGGTGGTGAGTGTACATTATGCTGCTTAGTATGGTGGTGAGTGTACATTATGCTGCTCTGTATGGTGGTGAGTGTTATATACTCCTATACATTATGCTGCTCAGTATGGTGGTGAGTGTACATTATGCTGCTCAGTATGGTGGTGAGTGTACATTATGCTGCTCAGTATGGTGGTGAGTGTACATTATGCTGCTCAGTATGGTGGTGAGTGTACATTATACTGCTCAGTATGGTGGTGAGTGTACATTATGCTGCTCAGTATGGTGGTGAGTGTACATTATGCTGCTCAGTATGGTGGTGAGTGTACATTATGCTGCTCAGTATGGTGGTGAGTGTACATTATGCTGCTCAGTATGGTGGTGAGTGTACATTATGCTGCTCAGTATGGTGGTGAGTGTACATTATGCTGCTCAGTATGGTGGTGAGTGTACATTATGCTGCTCAGTATGGTGGTGAGTGTACATTATGCTGCTCTGTATGGTGGTGAGTGTTATATACTCCTATACATTATGCTGCTCAGTATGGTGGTGAGTGTACATTATGCTGCTGTGTATGGTGGTGAGTGTACATTATGCTGCTCAGTATGGTGGTGAGTGTTATATGCTCCTATACATTATGCTGCTCAGTATGGTGGTGAGTGTACATTATGCTGCTCTGTATGGTGGTGAGTGTACATTATGCTGCTCAGTATGGTGGTGAGTGTAAATTATGCTGCTCAGTATGGTGGTGAGTGTTCATTATGCTGCTCAGTATGGTGGTGAGTGTAAATTATGCTGCTCAGTATGGTGGTGAGTGTACATTATGCTGCTCAGTATGGTGATGAGTGTACATTATGCTGTTCAGTTTGGTGGTGAGTGTTACATGCTGTGGATTATATTATGGAAATTCAGAGTGGCAAATGTTTTAATAAAGCATTTTTGTTTCATGACAATGAAATAAATCAATTTTGCTAAGGTATTATTTACCAGATTAAAAGTATATAGGGTAGTTATTACAATATGTAATATGAGAAAGTATGTAGGGGAATTGTTGATATGAAAAAGTATGTAGGGGAGTTACTAATACAACAAAGTATGTATAGTAGTTACTAATACAACACAGTATGTATAGTAGTTACTAATACAACAAAGTATGTATGAGAGTTACTAATACAACAAAGTATGTATGAGAGTTACTAATACAACACAGTATGTATAGTAGTTACTAATACAACACAGTATGTATAGTAGTTACTAATACAACAAAGTATGTATAGTAGTTACTAATACAACAAAGTATGTATGAGAGTTACTAATACAACACAGTATGTATAGTAGTTACTAATACAACAAAGTATGTATAGTAGTTACTAGTACAACAAAGTATGTATAGTAGTTACTAATAATACAAAGTATGTATGGGAGTTACTAATAATAAAAAGTATGTATAGTAGTTACTAATACAACAAAGTATGTATGGGAGTTACTAATGCAACAAAGTATGTATGGGAGTTACTAATACAACAAAGTATGTAGGGGAGTTACTAATACAACAAAGTATATATGGAAGTTACTAATATGACAAAGTAGATAAAGGATTTCTTCATATGACAAAGTATATAGGGAGTAGATAAGAAGTTATTGATATGAGAAAGTACACATGTACATGTCTGGATATGGGAGTTTTTGATATAACAACGAATATAGGGGATGACAAATTATATTGGGGAGCTGGTAAAATACACTTTGATAAACTGGCCATTAAACAGATGAGACTAGTATATTTCATGTATTCCTTCTGTATTGATATGATTCCGAGACTACTGTTTATTTTCTTGTGAACATCGTGAAGGCATTCGTTAATTGATGTTTTGGTCTTGCAGCCCTGGAATCTGTAATTCTACTTGTTCAGAGGGACTGCGACATAACCCTCACAGACAACAATGGCTACCTGGCCTCTCACCATGCAGCCAGACATGACAAATTGGATTGTTTACGTTTCCTGGTCAAGCAGGGTTCAAATATAGAGGCCACCCAGGCTGATGGAAAGTCCCCCTCCCATGTGGTATGCAATGCAACACTTCTTATAGTCATTTAGTTATATATACACATGGAAAAAAAGTATTGCAACACCAAATTGGTTACTCCTTTATAAAAGTTTTGAAACAGAGCATTATAAAAAGATACACTGAGCCCAGACTTGCATATCCTCATGCACAAAATAAAATTTAAGAAATGGCATAATGTACCTTGAAAAACTTTTATTTGGCGATATTGGCCACAGCTGCAATTTACAATAACAATGAGGGAGCGAGGCATCAATTATTGCCTTTCTGGCATCCCTGAACAATACAAGCATGAACAGGTGGGCCCTGGGCACAGATGCTCACCTGTTTGATCACCTAGTATGGCAAAATTCAATTATTTAAACACAAAGTCAAATAGGAAAATAAACTGTTGAGCGCTACTGGTGAGCCAAAATAGCCGCCTTGACCATAAGCTGTTCCAGGCGCAGAAATGTTTCCAGCCGTGATGATTGGGATATTGGCATGTAAGGGAGAAATCCAACTGCTTATCTGAAATTGACACAAGAAAACAAAACGAGAAGCAGCAGTAATGTTCAATAAAAACGATCTAACATTAAAATGGGGTGTGGTAGGGAGGGTTGAATTTGTTTGCAGACGACTGACGACTTTGCGTATGACGTCACATTTTTTGCTGTGTTCGGCTAATATCCCGAAAATCGTGATGTGGATGACTCCAAGAACCCGGGGTAGTGCCCTTGGGATGCCGGAAAATAGCACAGTGATAAAAAATAAAAGCTCAGTATCACTTTGATAAATGGATTTAACCTCTAGTGGTTAAATCACAATAATTTTGAATTCAGAAATGCAATTCAGTTTGCAACTGTATTTGACTGTTTGTTGTCTGGTCTTTGACTGTATGTTGTCTGGTCTTTGACTGTCTGTTGTCTACTCTTTGACTGTCTGTTGTCTGCTCTTTGACTGTCTGTTGTCTGTTGTCTGCTCTTTGACTGTCTGTTGTCAGCTCTTTGACTGTCTGTTGTCTGCTCTTTGACTGTCTGTTGTCAGCTCTTTAACTGTCTGTTGTCTGCTCTTTGACTGTCTGTTGTCTACTCTTTGACTGTCTGTTGTTTGTTGTCTGCTCTTTGACTGTCTGTTGTCTACTCTTTGACTGTCTTTTGTCTACTCTTTGACTGTCTGTTGTCTGGTCTTTGACTGTCTATTGTCTACTCTTTGACTGTCTGTTGTCTGCTTTTTGACTGTCTGTTGTCTGTTCATTGACTGTCTGTTGTCTACTCTTTGACTGTCTGTTGTCTGCTCTTTGACTGTCTGTTGTCTACTCTTTGACTGTCTGTTGTCTGGTCTTTGACTGTCTGTTGTCTACTCTTTGACTGTCTGTTGTCTGTTGTCTGGTCTTTGACTGTCTGTTGTCTGGTCTTTGACTGTCTGTTGTCTACTCTTTGACTGTCTGTTGTCTGCTCTTTGACTGTCTGTTGTCTGTTTTCTGCTCTTTGACTGTCTGTTGTCAGCTCTTTGACTGTCTGTTGTCTGCTCTTTGACTGTCTGTTGTCTGTTGTCTGCTCTTTGACTGTCTGTTGTCTGCTCTTTTACTGTCTGTTGTCTGCTCTTTTACTGTCTGTTGTCTACTCTTTGACTGTCTATTGTCTACTCTTTGACTGTCTGTTGTCTACTCTTTGACTGTCTGTTGTCTACTCTTTCACTGTCTGTTGTCTGGTCTTTGACTGTCTGTTGTCTACTCTTTGACTGTCTGTTGTCAGCTCTTTGATTGTCTGTTGTCTACTCTTTGACTGTCTGTTGTTTGTTGTCTGCTCTTTGACTGTTTGTTGTCTACTCTTTGACTGTCTGTTGTTTGTTGTCTGGTCTTTGACTGTCTGTTGTCTGGTCTTTGACTGTCTGTTGTCTACTCTTTGACTGTCTGTTGTCTGGTCTTTGACTGTCTGTTGTCTACTCTTTGACTGTCTGTTGTCTACTCTTTGACTGTCTGTTGTCTACTCTTTGACTGTCTGTTGTCTACTCTTTGACTGTCTGTTGTCTGGTCTTTGACTGTCTGTTGTCTACTCTTTGACTGTCTGTTGTCTGGTCTTTGACTGTCTGTTGTCTGGTCTTTGACTGTCTGTTGTCTGTTGTCTGGTCTTTGACTGTCTGTTGTCTGCTCTTTGACTGTCTGTTGTCTGCTCTTTGACTGTCTGTTGTCTGCTCTTTGACTGTCTGTTGTCTGTTGTCTGCTCTTTGACTTCTGTTGTCTGCTCTTTGACTGTCTGTTGTCTGCTCTTTGACTGTCTGTTGTCTGTTGTCTGCTCTTTGACTGTCTGTTGTCTACTCTTTGACTGTCTGTTGTCTGTTGTCTGGTCTTTGACTGTCTGTTGTCTGCTCTTTGACTGTCTGTTGTCTACTCTTTGACTGTCTGTTGTCTGGTCTTTGACTGTCTGTTGTCTGGTCTTTGACTGTCTGTTGTCTGCTCTTTGACTGTCTGTTGTCTGCTCTTTGACTGTCTGTTGTCTGTTGTCTGCTCTTTGACTGTCTGTTGTCTGCTCTTTGACTGTCTGTTGTCTGTTGTCTGCTCTTTGACTGTCTGTTGTCTGGTCTTTTACTGTCTGTTGTCTGCTCTTTTACTGTCTGTTGTCTGCTCTTTTACTGTCTGTTGTCAGCTCTTTGACTGTCTGTTGTCTACTCTTTGACTGTCTGTTGTCTGCTCTTTGACTGTCTGTTGTCTACTCTTTGACTGTCTGTTGTCAGCTCTTTGACTGTCTGTTGTCTGGTCTTTGACTGTCTGTTGTCTGGTCTTTTACTGTCCGTTGTCAGCTCTTTGACTGTCTGTTGTCTGGTCTTTGACTCTCTGTTGTCTGTTGTCAGCTCTTTGACTGTCTGTTGTCTGGTCTTTTACTGTCTGTTGTCAGCTCTTTTGGCTGAGAATCCCCCGTGAGACTGCTGTGCTCACTTCCAACAGAATTGTGACTTTTATAAACAGTGATTTAGCTCTTTATTTATAAACTGTTTGATTTGACATACGTGTATCAAGTTTACTTGTACATCGATTTTAATTATGGGTCTCAAATGCAATCCGATGGCAGATTATTGGAATGAGGGAAGCAGGTATGTTATGGAGACAAATTGGTGATGAAGTGGGTCATTACCATTCAACCATATGTAGAATTGTCAGAAAGTACCATTTAACAAATAATGTCAAAGATTGCGCAAGATCTGGAAGACCCAGTAAACCACCTGTTCAGACAATGTACTCAGTAAAATGATTATATGAAATGTTTTTACCAATAGCTCAGTATGTAAAAGAGAATGGCTGCCACATTGTTTGCTTTCAATAAGAACAGTGTATGTATGCAATAGTGTCAAGCCTGCCAATATTGGAACCTAGCCTCTTGGAGGAAATTTTTAAGTCCATGCATTTGTCGGACAAAAGTAACTTTTTTCCTACAACAGCATAATTATGCTGAATTAAATATTTTAGAGGTGATTTCTTTTTTGTGGTGGATCAGTTATGGTGCCAGGGGCTGTGTTTCTTACAACTGTAAGCTGGATCTTTTTATAATAGTTAGGGGCAACCGTGATGTACAAAATTACCAAAGGGACATCCTTGTTGTAGGTGTCATGCCTCATTTTGACATTTACCCTCATTAGCCAAGGTCAGTGTTCATGATAAACAATGCCAGACCACATCGAGCTCCTACTGTACAGAATTTTTTGCATAGAGAGGCAGTTGTGACACTACCATGGCCTGCTGGAAGTCCAGATTTGAATCCTTTGAAGCACATTTAGGAGATAATTGGTCACTGAGTTCTTCAAAGGATACAACCAATTCAAACATTAGATGAACTGACAAAGGCTCTGCATCAGACATGGCATGTTAGCTTTACAACAATATCAAAGAAAGGCTTAAGAAGATTTCTAGAGTCCATCATTCGTGTGAATGGAAGTTAGGTCTAGATACTAAAGAAATCCTGTTTAGTTTGAAGTTTACATGTTAACCTTATTTAACTTTATTTCAATCATTAGACATTTGAATCAATAAATAAAGGCATAGTTATTTACTGTTAATTCTCCTCAAAATATCACGTCTTCTTATCTTAGAAAAGAATGACAATGAATACATTTACTGATAGTGTTTTTAACATGTTTAGAATAATGTCGAACATGAAAATTATTATTCATCTTATAGTGTGAAATTGATAATCAAATATACTTAAGCTACGAGAGAGAGAAATAAAAACTGGTGTTGTGATATTTTTTTTATATGTACTGGAATGTTTATTTCATGATCTTTATCAAATATGTATTAAGGAATATAAATGTAACAGAACTGCTCCAACATTCTACTTGTGTGCGTATAGAATTATACCATACAATTGTCATGTATTTTTATTTTTACAATAAATATATTTGCAAATTCAATAGACCCCCAATTATCTATAGATATCTGGTATATTTACTTGATTACACCGTACATGTATACAGTATACGTATGTTTTAGTCTGCGAAACTTTTGTTATGATCATTATGTTTCCCCTCTTTCAGTGGGGGACATTGTTTTTGTACTTTCCGTCCGTTTGTCTGTCTGTCTGTCACAAAATCTTTTGAACGCTTCTCCTCCTATATGGGTTATCAGAGAGACTTGAAACTTTGTACAATGCTTTATTGTCATTTGTAGATGTGCATATTGTCGAAATGGAAGGATCCAATTATTTTCATAAAAGTTATAGTGGATCTAAGAGGGGTGGAGGATGTAAACAAAATAGATTGTGAACACTTCTCTTCCTATATAGCTTATCTGAGAGATTTGAAAATTTGTGCAATGCTTCATTGCCATTTGTAGAAGTGCATATTTGTAGGATGGGAGGATCCAATTATTTTCGTAAAAGTTATAGTGGATCTAAGAGGGATGTAGGATGTAAAATAGCTTGTGAATGCTTCTCCTCCTACATGTATACAGCTTATTGGATAGATTTGAAATTTTGTAGAATGCTTCAATGCCATTTGTAGATGTGCATTTTGTAGAGACAGGAGGATCCAATTGTTTTCCTTAAAGTTATAGTGGATCTGAGAGGTGGAGGGTGTAAAATAGTTTGAAAACACTTCTCCTGTGTTGTTATGGGACTTCATAATGTCCATGTTCCTGTTCATGCTTTCTCCTCCATACCATGCAGTGCATTAAAGGGAGGAGGTTTCATTTGGAGCACTTTCAATTTGGGGAGCTGGGGAGACATTAGTTTTTCATAAAAACAATCTCTAGTTTCTTAACTTTCAGGCAGCACTCCATGGAGCCATTAATGTGTTACACTGGTTATTTGAGAAAGGAGCAGATCCCAATAAGCAGGACTGTGAGAATTTTAGCGTATTTCATATTTCAAAAAATTTCCTTAAGAAAAAAAATTAGATTGGTAGATTTTAACAATAAATCAATCTTTTAGAATAAAAAATTTAAAGATGACTTTACAGTTGAACATGACTTGGCCTGATGATGTTTTCAGATTTTGGAAATACTCCTGGACATTATGCTTCAGAGGGAGGACACCCAGAGTGCCTCAGTTGTTATCTGTACCACGAAGGTGACATTGAAAATCAGAACATCAAAGGAGACACACCACTGGATTCAGCCAAAAAAGCAGGCCATCCCTTATTGATGCAGAAAGCTGGTATGTTCTAAAGTTACACCCATCATACAGCACTCTAAACTTACCAACACTGGGCATATAGACTTATTAGCTCTTCTGAGCCAAAGGCTCAAAGAGCTAATGCTATGGCCATTTGTGCGGTGTGCGTAAACTTTTTAGAAAAAGGGCTATAACTCAAGAACCCCTTGGCCAATTTTTTTCAAATTTGTTACAGGGTATCATTGGCCCAAGGGCTTTCATACATACTAAATAGAGGGATGTGACCCTTTAACAAGGGGAGATAATCAGGAAAATACAAACAAAAGTAGTGGTTGCTAAAAAATCTTCTTCTCAAGAACCACAGGGCAGATTATCACCAAACTTACACATAAGGATGAGGATATGTTGTAGATTAAAAATTGTTCAAGGCATCACCCTGGGGCAAAGGGCATGGTCTCAAGGTCACTTCAAAGTTGACCTAAATTTAATTTTTTTTTAAATTCCTTAAATCTTAGATATTTTAGTCATTATAAGGACTAGGATCATCAAATTTTGACAGTTGATGCATCTTAGGACCTTGTGTCAAGTTGTTTCAAAAGTAGGTCACGGTGACCTACTTTTTGAATTTTGCAGGTATTTAATTTAAAATTAATTTTGATGCATATCTTGGACACTTTGAAGCCTATGATCATCAAAACTTGTCAGTTGGTGGATCATGGGACCTTGAAATGCGTCAACTGAAAAATAGGTCACCGTGACCTACTTTCTGAATTTTATGGCTTATCATTTATAGATATATTTTAAGTTGTTATTTCAAATACCAAGAGGTTTAGAATCATCAAATCTTGTAAGTTGATGCATCTTGAGGCCTTGAAACATATTTATAAAAAAAGTAGGTCACAGTGACCTACTTTTTGAATTTTGCAGATAATTCAAATTTCACATTTTCAATTTTAGATGCATATTTTGGGCACTGTAAAACCTAGGATCATCAAACTTTGTCAGTTGATGCGTCTTCGTCTTTGGTTTGTGTCGACCAAAAAGTAGGTCACCGTGACCTACTTTTGGTATTTGACAGCTAAATTACTATATTTCAGACAGTATTTGACCTACAATCATCAAACTTTGTCAGTTGATGCATCTTGAGTCTTCGGAGTGTATCGACCAAAAAGTAGGTCACTGTGACCTACTTTTGGCATTTGACAGTTATATTTATATATTTCAGTCACTAATTGACCTACAATCATCAAACTTTGACAGTTGATGCATCTTGAGTCAACGGAGTGTGTCGACCAAAAAGTAGGTCACCGTGACCTACTTTTGGAATTTGACGGCTATATTTATATATTTCAGATACTATTTGACCTACAGTCATCAAACTTTGTCAGTTGATGGGTCTTGCATGTTCGAAGGGTTTCGACCAAAAAGTAGGTCAACTTGACCTACTTTTGGAATTGGACACCTATATTTATATATTTCAGATACTATTTCACCTATAGTCATCAAACTTTGTCAGTTGATGCGTCTTGCGTGTTCAAAGGGTGTTGACCAAAAAGTAGGTCACCATGACCTACTTTTGGATTTGGACGGCTATATTTATATATTTCAGATACTATTTGACCTACAGTCATCAAACTTTGTCAGTTGATGGGTCTTGCATGTTCGGAGTTTGCTGACCAAAAAGTAGGTCACCTTGACCTACTTTTGGAATTGGACGGCTATATTTATATATTTCAGATACTATTTGACCTACAGTCATCAAACTTTGTCAGTTGATGGGTCTTGCATGTTCGGAGTTCGCTGACCAAAAAGTAGGTCACCATGACCTACGATTGGAATTTGACAGCTATATTTCAATATTCAGATACTAATTGGCTTAAAATCATCAAACTTTGTCAGTTGATATTTCTTGGGTTCTCAAAATGTGTAAACCAAAAAGTAGGTCACATTGACCTACTTTTTTTGAATTCTTAGGATTTAACTAAAGATTTAGAATACTAAGAGGCTAAGAATAGAAATGGTGGGGTTGTACAATTTATCAGAAGAGCGATTCTAGGCCCTAGGCCTCTGTACACTTATTATACAGCATTATACACTTATTATACAGCTCTGTACGCTTATTATACATCACTGTACACTTATTATACAACACTGTACACTTAGTATACAACACTGTACACTTATTATACATCACTGTACACTTATTATACAGCATTATACACTTATTATACAGCTCTGTATGCTTATTATACATCACTGTACACTTATTATACAACACTGTACACTTAGTATACAACACTGTACACTTATTATACATCACTGTACACTTATTATACAGCATTATACACTTATTATACAGCTCTGTATGCTTATTATACATCACTGTACACTTATTATACAACACTGTACACTTAGTATACAACACTGTACACTTATTATACATCACTGTACACTTATTATACAGCATTATACACTTATTATACAGCTCTGTACGCTTATTATACAACACTGTACACTTATTATACATCACTGTACACTTATTATATACCACTGTACATGTATTATACATCACTGTACACTTATTATACAACACTGTACACTTAATATACAGCACTGTACATTTATTATACATCACTGTACACTTATTATACAACACTGTACACTTATTATACATCACTGTACACTTATTATACATCACTGTACACTTATTACACAGCACTGTAAACAGAAAGTAGAGATTGAATCTTTATAATTTGTTAGTTCAAAGACAAGTTTGAACCATTTGAACCAGTTTAGTAAGACCTCATCATTTCTTAGTTCAAAGAAATATTGATGTATCTATCTTTTCTCTTATAATAAGGGTTTACGTAAAATTCTGCAAGAGAATTTTGACAAGTGTTTAGTGTGACAGTGTAAAAATACATATGTGCAGCTTGTGACAAGTCTTAAAAGTTTGATGTTCACAAAATGTAGAGATGTAATATTCTTAACACATACCTGTGCTTTGTTTCAGTCCTTTATCTTCCAGATTTATAATTATGGTCTGAATACATTTTTATGCACAGTTAACAATGAGGTACCCTGTAAAACGTGTTTCCAAAAACACAAGAAGACGGAGTGGGAGAGACTTCATCCACCAGCCAATGTGGAGAGACAAATCACTACAGCTAAATCCGTGGCCTACAAAAATCCACTGCCTAAAACGGAGTAAGTACTTATCCAGCAAAACTGCGAAAACAGTTTGTTGTGTAACACTTGTATAACTCACCAGTCTAGATTAATGCTGTACAGGTTTACAGTTAGATGGACTCAATGATTAGGTTTTTTACAGTTACACAGGATACCTTATTGTTCATTTATGTATTAACTTGTTGCTGCTTATAAGGGTAACCTGGACACTTTATAAACAAAGGTACGGGTAGAGGAATGCTATTGTATAATGGTAACCTGGGTACTTTATAAACAAAGGTACGGGTAGAGGAATGCTATTGTATAATGGTAACCTGGGTACTTTATAAACAAAGGTACGGGTAGAGGAATGCTATTGTATAATGGTAACCTGGGTACTTTATAAACAAAGGTACGGGTAGAGGAATGCTATTGTATAAGGGTAACCTGGACACTTTATAAACAAAGGTACGGGTAGAGGAATACTATTGTATAAGGGTAACTTGGACACTTTATAAACAAAGGTACGGGTAGAGGAATACTATTGTATAAGGGTAACCTGGACACTTTATAAACAAAGGTATGGGTAGAGGAATACTATTGTATAAGGGTAACCTGGACACTTTATAAACAAAGGTACGGGTAGAGGAATACTATTGTATAAGGGTAACCTGGACACTTTATAAACAAAGGTATGGGTAGAGGAATGCTATTGTATAAGGGTAACCTGGACACTTTATAAACAAAGGTATGGGTAGAGGAATGCTATTGTATAAGGGTAACCTGGACACTTTATAAACAAAGGTATGGGTAGAGGAATGCTATTGTATAAGGGTAACCTGGACACTTTATAAACAAAGGTATGGGTAGAGGAATGCTATTGTATAAGGGTAACCTGGACACTTTATAAACAAAGGTATGGGTAGAGGAATGCTATTGTATAAGGGTAACCTGGACACTTTATAAACAAAGATATGGGTAGAGGAATGCTATTACCTTCATGTTCTTTATTCTTAATTTTTTTTGAAAATCCATTCTATCTTTTGCTCTCTCTCAGTGCTGGCAATCAAATACAAATTTGACGTTGGAAGCTATTTAGAAAGAACCAATTTACTAATAATATTCAGTTTCATATATACCACAGACATATTTTGTGGGTCAAGGGATCATAGATTAAAGTCATACAAAAATGTGTATATATAGCCAGACATAGATTCTTTGCAGTTGAATACCAATGTTTTGTTTGTTTGACATCCCTTCAGTCATTTTTCACTCATTGTCACCAGCTGTTGGTGAAGTGCCACAAAGCTTGACATACTCTTGGTGCTAATTAAGGTTCCTTTTTTCTGAGTACATGTATATAGGTCAAGGTCATATATAGGTATTACTCAATAAAAATAACACTACTGTGGAATCATGATTGTTCGTGGGGAATGATGTTCGTGGGGCACTCTTACCCACGGCACGAATTTACGTGTCCTCGAACATTTTCTAAACCAAGTAGAGATATCTCTCTTAGAGACATTATATCGCTTATCCACGAAATTACGTCCCCACAAACCAGCACAATTTTGCTTACCCACGAACATTGGTTCCTACGAATGAAAATGATTCCACAGAATTTAATATTTCAGTCTTGCTACAGAGATTATAGGAGAAAATGAGGAGATGCCCTTGTTCTTAATTAGTTCTTATGGCTTCCATTTCATGGCTTACTAACGATGTTTTCTTATATCTGATTTAGGAAAGCACCAACACAATTGGAGATTAATTTGAAGAAGAGAGAGAAAAGACTGGAGAAGCTGATGCCTAAGCCAACAGGACCCAAACGAGATGTTTCAGTCCAGTATTTTGGACATTACTTAGATCCCAATGAAGTCTTTAAATTCAAGGCAACCGAGGAGGCTATAAGATTCTAAATCATATTACAGTTTGATTTTTGTTGTGAATTTAACTCATAAATATGTGTTTAACAGTGTGGCGGGTGGGAATGGTGCCCAAGATGTTAATGAATTTCTGCAATCAATCAATTTGTCTACATTTAGTAGTAAAAATCTATTTCATACATATTGATTGATTGATTATATATTGTTTAGCGTCCCACTAGAGAATCTTTCACTCCTATGGAGACGTCTAAGGGCTTATTGTGATATCTATTACAATTTATGATATTTTTTTATTACATTTATTACAGCTATTGCTATTTTGTGAGGATTCAATTTTTTTTTTTTTACAACTAAGCATGACATGGTGTTGCCATTTTATGTATTTTGACTTAAAATTGCTATTCACACAGTTTTTCCTCTAAAAAACATGGGCACAGGCTTTGACAAACTTCATATTCATACTATAGATATTTCTTTTCATTACATTCATATGATAGTAAATTTTATTTGTCCAAAGCTGTGTTCTGTGTTTCTTAGAAGTCAAACGTTTACAAAAATAGCATTTTTTACTTTAGTTTGGGTAAAATTGAGAAATTTATGCTATGAACATTAAATGACATGCAAATATTTGTAAATATCAGTGACACATAATGTGAATGATCTATTTTAGGGAATAAAAGATTTTATCATCCTTTATAGTTTTAAAATTTTGAGTTTAATGGGGATCCAGATAGGCTGTTTTCAAATATATAGTCCTTTATTTACCTTGTCACAAAAAGCCCGAGGTTTATTATTATTTTTCCAATGCCGTTGCAAAGCCATGGATTCCACATTCACTCTAATGTATTTTTTAAAGGTTATCTCCCTTCTAAATTAACTCTTACAGCCTGGGAAGTCTCCATCACATGAATGCTTTATCCATTCCCTTATCTCACCTTGATTTTCTTTTACTTGTAATACCATTGCACACTGTATTAGAGAATTATTACAAAACCGTAGTCAACACAAAAGTTGTCAATGAATATATATTTGTCCTGGTCCTGAATTAATGAAATCAATTCCACAAATAAATATTACTGTCCAAGCCACAACTGTGTATGGGATATATATATAACTCCTACAGGCAATACAAAACATAGAGTTGGGCAAACTCGGACCCCTGGATATACCAGAGGTGGGATCAGGCGCCAAGGAGGAGCGAGCACTCCCTCCCGTGGACCGGCCACACCCGCTGCGAGTCCTGTATCTTGATCAGGTAAACGGAGTAATCCGTAGTCAAAATCAGTGTGTCAAGAACAGCCTAACAATCGGCATGAAACACGTCAGACAGTATTTGAGCCAATGATAGGTTGTATTGGCAAACTAGATCGTTATAATGACCATAGAATTTGCGAACTGCTGCTTTTAAACGAGACTGTGGAAACCCCTGCACCATCAACTTGTTTGTCAGTAGCCTTCTTCGATTTAAAAACTGATCATACGCAGAACAAGCTCTTGCGTATCGAATCAGTTGAGAGATGTAAAGACCATATGCAGGTGATAATGGAACATTGCTACATAAATATGGAAGTTAAATCGAGGCAGGCTACTTACAAACAAGTTGATGTTACAGAGGTTTCAACAGTCTCGTTTAAAATCAGCATTTCGCAAATTTATATATATAACTATCTAGTTTACAAATACAACCTGTCATTAGGTCAAATGTGTTTGGCGTGTTTTATATCTATCGTTAAGCCGTTCTTGACTACATATTACTCCGTTTGTCTGATGAAGATATAGGGCTAACGGCGGATGTGACCGGTCGACAGGGAATACGTACTCCTCCTAAGCACCTGATCCCACTTCTAGTATAACCAGGGATCCGTGTTTGCCCAACTCTTAATTTTGTATTCTTTTAGGAGTTATGAGATTGATCACTGTTAGTTATCTTCACCTTTTCATCATTAACTTACAAATACTGTATGTCTAGTGAAATTGTGATTTTGACAACCTTTGTTGATGTGCATCTGACAAAATGTCATTGATAAGTTTTATACATATGAATGTGGAGAAACGTGTGTGCCGAGAAGTACATGTAATAGTAGTGATGGGTTGTTTTTTGTTTTTTTTGTTTGTTTGTTTGTTTGTTTTTTTTCTTCGTTTTTTGTGTTATTATTTTTTTTTTTACGTCTATTCGAGAATTTTTCTCTCATGTTGAGACGTCACCAGCGGTTGGTGAAGTACCACAAATCTAGACCTATGTTTAGCGCTCAGGGCCATGGCAACGCTAAATACCTACAACCTTTAGCGTGTCAGCGCTTGTCGCGACACGGGACCTCCATTTTTAAAGTAATATCTGAAAGACCCGTGGTTCTCACTTGTCACTGCCAAGCGTTTCTGGTTCGAACTCACGACCTCCTGATCACGAAGCGAATGCTTTACCACTGAAAGCTACCTCGATCGGTCCATTGATGTTTTGAAAGTGTATGTATATTGCGTGGGTTTAATTCGCATGACTGCATGTTCGATCGGTAGGAATTCCATACCAACTGCCTATGTATATAAGTTTCACATCTCCTATTTACAAAAGCAGGATAACTACATATATTGTCCTTTGGATTGGAGATCTAACCACCTCCGTATCCCCCCCCCCCGAAAAAAATCTTGTTCCGAATATTCTTTTGCTTTTGAAAACACAGAAATAAGCGGATAAATCCGGCTCTAATGACATTAATCATTGCATAACCCGATAAGAGACAAACCCCTAACAAACGTTTGTAAACATATAACACTCCTTAAGTTTTAAAGGATAAATACATGTATGCATCCGGAACCAAAATTATGGCCAGAAACATACGGAAGCGGGTTGGAACCTAAATTATCACCCGCAACCAAGGTTGTAGGTATTTAGCGTTCCGACCGGAACGTTAAAATTACCCCGAACAAAAATTGTGTGACAGGGGCAGTTACACATGTACGTGACTAAATCCTGTGAATTACAAAGGACTTGATCACGTAACCACTCGCTTCAAAGCCCGGTGTAGTTATTTCAAAATTGATATTTATTACATGTACTTACATGAATAATATGCATTTGAGATAAAAAGGTAATTTTAAGATTTATACGACTCTTACAACCTATCGTGCACCATGACGACCCAAAGACTCAGAAACAGGTTTTTTTCCGGACCTGGGCAATGTTATGCTGAACTTGTGCATCTCATCATTCTAAAATTAACGATAATCGTGTTGCGGTGGAATTTTTATCGCTAAAGTATGCTAGCCGTTCTTTCTAAGCCTCGTCCTGATCGGACGTTTTTATTTGATAAATGTATTTCCTTCGAACCAATGTCAACTGCTATCACCTTTGACCTCCCAAGAATTTCAATGGAAATTAAAGGTGTGTTTATATAACAAAAAAAAAACAAAAACCACCACCACAAATATAAACACTGTGAAATGATACGACATGTACAGTTTGCTGTTTGCGAATATAACATTATTAGAAAACATAAGAAAGCCGTGGTGCTACTTGGCCGGGAACGATGTTTATTCATCACTGAATAGGTGTATATTAAATTATAGATGATACTCCATGTAAGAAAACTTCAGATGAAGGACACTGCTGGGGATAAAATGCCGCGATTTGATTTGACAGTCTCTCAGTCAATACTTTTCTAGTTTGTTGCAAATGTATTGACTTCAGCGAAAGATTTAAATTATTCAAATGCACGTCAACCAACGAGTTGATACGTATAATGTTAGTAAATACCAAGTACCTAGAGAAAAATTAGTCATCCATCTTCACATAAAACGAATTACAGTACTAAATTAAACAAAAGTACTTCCACAGTATCTTTATTGACCAGTGCACCCCCCCCCCCCCCATCATACATGTACAATTAATACCGTCTCTACACGAGTGAAGAATTCTCGAAAACACGTAAATCCCCGATCAAACAAACCTAGTTTTTTTTTTAAATATCAAGCGGTACTCTTAGTACTTCGATTAATTGGTTCATATTGCTATATATTGCACCACGCTGCTATCAGATAGGTTATTGTCGTAACTCGGAGAACTAAGATGGATAGACAGACGAGCGCAAATGAAATGAAACCCAAAGCAAATTTAGATGCAGGTTCAACGGAGAGAGAAAGATGGGACAGACACGCCGAATCGCTGCTTTCTATGCTCGGTTATGCAGTAGGGCTAGGGAACATATGGCGGTTTCCATACCTTGTGATGCGGAATGGAGGAGGTCGGTATGGATATCTTGTCCAGCTGATTTCAAAACTAACCAGACTATCTAAAATGACGTCATGTTTTCTTTCAGGAGCATTTCTGATTCCGTTTGCAATATTCCTTTTGATTTGTGGAATTCCTGTCTACTTTCTGGAAGTTGCATCTGGACAGTTCTCAGGAAAAGGAATCGTGGAACTGTATGACGCGTGTCCATTACTCAGAGGTACATGTAATCCAATTAGATTTTTATGTGAATCTTGAATTAAGACAAAATTTCTTACACCGTCTCACTCTAATTACTATTAATTACGACCAAATTATGATGATTGAGTGTGTCAGGATGAATTTCTGATGTGCTTGCGCACACATTGTATAATATTAAGATATGCAAGTACATGGATATACATGCTTAGCTGAAGAATATCTTACAGTATATGCGACCTCAGTTAAGAAACCTACATCGTTAACAGAACTTCCTCTACGACACGAGTAAAACACTGTCCCAGTACACAATCACCATCTCAACGATACAGTTAAAGTTATTCACCATTTTCTTGGAAAGCTAAAGGATATCTCTCTAATTGTGATAATCCTAATTTTTGTAAAATTCTTATCTACATGTAAAATTCTACTGGGATTGATTGCTGTATTTATGCGTGACTTTTATTGAAAGATTGATTACCGTATAATACTAAGGATGAAATTCTATTCCTATATTTTTAATTCTGATGATAAACATTGTTGCAGTTTCTTACTTCTATCTGTGATATCTGAACAAGTTATATAAGTGTCTCACAAGTTTCTTATTTGAATTATGTAATAGAATACGTATATCTCGTTTTCCGAATTATGTATGTGGAATGATCATTTTGCTAATGTTTCAATTATCATATATTATAATCATTTTGCTAGCGTCTAGATAACTGTAAATCTCTATTTCACAATGTACAAGAGACGAACTGGTTCGCGGCAATTAATTTTCGCAACCGAGATTATCTCAAAACAAATACAAGCGATATTAAAGTGCTCGTTCACGGCGAGAAATATTCGTGATGATTATAAAATTTCTCGCAAAAAATTTCTAGCACGATTGGTTTACAGTACGCTTCTCCCACATCAATTTACTAGAAACACACTGTTAAAAGAAATTATTTTCAAAGGTGAAAAGCAAATCTTCTTTTCAGTTTCAAAAATGTCGCCATAATTTGTTAAATTGCTTTCTAATCAGCTTAATGTAATTTGATTTAATATTCGTTCAAATATCACTAGGAGACGGGCTACCAGTGTATGAAGTTCTTCAATCTGGGACACACACTAATGCTAAAATAAAGATAGAACCATCTACGTGCTTAGACAAGTTTGGAATTATAAAATACATCGTGAATTTGTTTGTAGGAAGAAACGTTCATGTTCACGTAGTGCAATGTGTTTCCCATGAGTAAATGTGCATGATAATTCCCCTTGTACCTATGTTGGTAGGTTAATATAGAAAGCTATAGAGGTTTAGTAGATTGGTACAATGTCTATGTATGTACTGAAATGTAAAGATAGCTGTATCATGAAACTCAGAAGGGCTATTCCAGTTCGTTTTATTTTTTTAGAATCAACAAATCACAATTTACACCACCTACGTAATTCCATCGCCCTCCCCCTGGTTTTACGCACGTGTATGAACAACCCCCTCTCGGATTCCTTCCTCCCTATCTTCACCCTATAAAGTCGAAGGAGTGAGGGGGTGTTTCACTGATCAGAACATCACGTAAAAACCACACACTGTTTAAGCGCATGCTTTCACACTCAATGATTAGTTATGAAACAGCATGCTTAGTGATGAACAAAACTCGTAGAGTTATCAGATCAATGAAATGTACACTTATTATTCCGCTGACTGATATTGCTTAAACAGAGAATATTTGTTGAAAAAGCGATTTAGAGTCAAATGAAGTTTTAAAAAAGAGAGCAGGGAAAACTCTGCCAGCTGCGAACGGCAATGTGACCGTGCATTGAGATGTTGACATGAATACAGCTGTCAAATATCTCATTAAAAGAACAGCTTGGTATGTTTCCAGTATGGAAAAGAATGAGCATAATGAAGATTTCACACATATACAATTCGCAAATCTGGATAATTATTCATCTTACGGAGGGCAAGTTCGATGTCAAAAAGAGAATACTGAATGTATGCATTTCGCTTTAAATTTGCAATAAAAAAAATATTATGATATTCTACAAATAAGATATGAATAAAATTACTTGTAGAAATTACAATCCACAAATTGGATAACCACTCATTTTGAGACGTCGTCCCGAAATCAAATGTCGTTTACTCAACATTTTGAATCGTAACATCTGGCTTACAAGTGTTCTTGTTGTAAATAATAGCATGGGTCAGAATAAACCCTGTGACCTTTAGAAATACATCACAAAGACAATGTTCAAAATTTTAACAATTTATCTACAATTATTTACAGAAAAATATAATAATGAAAAAAGTACTAACTTACAGCAGGTCTAACCAAAGTTCACAGAAAGTGTCCGATGCTGGTTTACTGCTGAGCTGAATTCACACATTAACCTTTCAGCAAGTCGAAATTACTGACAAATTTTACAATTCCAATTTTGTGAATACAGTCATCAATTCTGGGAATCAGATAAGAGTCTGTTTTCCTTACAGAATTCACTTTTCTGAAGTCGGTACACAATCTGTAGGTACCACCATGTTTCGGTACTAGAATGCAAGGTGAGCTCCAGTCACTTTTACTTGGCTCAAAAATGTCATTGTCCGGTATGTACTGTACATCTGTTCTGCAATTTTAATGGATTCAAACGATAAGGATGCATCATCCACTATAACATCAGGACAAGCAGCATTGGTCTTTTTAGGGAACATCAAGAAAGAAAGATAATTAGCCATGAGATGCTGAACTTGTTCTTTCTGGTGAAAAGCTAGGTGTCAAGATTGACAAGAATTTCGGAGTTCTTTAGGGGGACACTCTGACTGAGGTCATTTTCACTAGTTTCTACACCATTGTCATTTCTAGTATAATCTTGACATGTACTCACGTTGGCTAAAGTGGAAACTGAATTCACATGATCTCGGTCACATCTAAATGCATAAAAATACTCCTTCAACATGATAATGTAACAGAATCGTTTTTTCTTTACGCCGGCCAGGTGTCTCAACTACAAAGCTCACATCATTAAACTTGCTTTCAATTTCATAAGGACCATAAAGGATGACCAGGAACAGACAAAAATACCAATCTGATTAAAACCAGATCTTCAATCCGCTCCTCTATTGGCCATGTCGCGTTCATGGCCAATAGAGGAGCGGATCGAAGATCTGGTTTTAATCAGATTGACAAAAATACAAGAACTTTATCACCTGGTTTAAAAGACTCTGTTCCTGGCATCTTTGTCATATACCAAATTTAAACTTTTACAGGTGTCAATCAAGAACAGATATATTACACAACAAAAAGGATATATCAGGTTCGAAATGCAAGCCTTTTTCACATTTCAATGTTAAGATAAAATATAGGTGTGATTATAATCAATATAAAACATTTATCGCACATGAACATGCATTTTTAAAAAATGCATATATTAGCCAATTCATATCGAGGATGTAACACATTGGTAAGTCACAATTTATTCAGACTCATAAAAATGTATCGTTTTCTCATTTCTGTTCATCAAACTAGCAAATTAAGGGTTAAGCAAATAAAAGTATAAAGTCTTAATTTTAAGGAAACAATGTTCTTTTCTCAGAACGTTTCGTCATCGGCATATATTGATGAGATGACCGTATTCAACTATTTGGTTTTTTTTCTAGAGCACGTATTGTTTTGAGAACCTGTGTCTTACAATCCCATTGTAAATATTATATTATGATCAAATACGTTCAAATCAACTGTTTTTCAATATTAGAAAAAAATTGCAACTGTCGCAGCTCAAGGTAATATCAAAATGTTTATGTAAAATGATAGTATATCAATAATTATGTATTGTAATGTGTTTTGTAGGTTCGACCACGAATGAAGTAGATATATATATATAATTTTCCTTACGTTACTTGGCAATCTGATTGAAACCAGATCCTGAGATCCGCTCACTTAGATCGCTACACTAGGATCTGACGTAACCCCATAGGGGGTCATGTCCGCATGACCTTTCGCTTGGAATATTCATGAGAACTATCAGCCAGTAATATTGAGCCATACAGGCAATGATGGCTATTAGGCGGTTCCTGGCAATTCGTAAACAAATTGCTGTAATCTCTCTCCCACGAAGTTTATTCCACACTGTAAATTTATATATTCTCGCATAACGAATTTTAAACTTTCGCAATAATGCCTAATCTATTCCGTTCATTCAAACAACAAAACGTACAATATGAAATATACCCAAATTAAATTAATTGTGAATTCAGATTTATGTATGAATAGGGACGGGTACGAATTGAATAGTTTTCAAGATGGTTTACTTAAATAACACGAGGAATATAACGCCAGTCGACGTAAACGGTGCATTGTGACGTCGCATCTAGCTGCGATATGTTTTCTTTCAAACTCCATCGGGATTTTTTAACGTTTGAATGAAAGAAAACCGACGTTGTTTGAATCGCATGTTTTGAAAGGTGTCCAGTCGTCTGTCAAACGTGCAGCCATATTTTTTTTTTTTTTTTTTTTTTGCATCTCTAACATAAATAATGACGCAAAGGTTCATGGGAGAAAAATTATCGTTGGTATAAATCGACAGGGTCAATTTGATTGGTTTAACGAAAGGTCATGCGGACGTGACCCTATATGGGGTTACGTCAGATCCTAGTGTAGCGATCTAAGTGAGCGGATCTCAGGATCTGGTTTTAATCAGATTGGTTACTTGGCGTATTCTACTGATTGGATTTAAATAAAATAATAGAACAGAATCAATAATAATCAACAACACAATGATTTAAACTGATCTTCTATATTTATCTGGTTTTTCTCTGTTATCTCTCTGTGCTCTGAGCCTAGGTCTGAAACTTACATTTGAGCCTTAGCTCCCAGACCTATTTCTAAACACTGGGTTTCAAACACCCTATTAATACACTTTGCTCCTTTTTATTCAGCAAGAATTTATGATACCCAAATGGTCCGTCTTCAGCAATTTGAGACACCGCAAATGAGTAGTCATAAACACCTTACCTCCAAGCACGTCTTCACTATACGACGACTTCTTCCAGAATGAACAACCGATCTTGAATAAGACCGCTTTATATAGTTTCCCTAAATCTGCTGAGTCAGATCTAGATCATCTTAACGTTTGGAACATTGTCCGAACACAGGAGATAACATATGATTAGAAAAGAATAATTCAACCTTGATTATCTAATTTGCATATGATTAACTTGATCAACGGAATTTCACTACAGTATTATCTCGTACAAGCGCAATAAAAAAAGAAGAAAATATGGGTTACATTATTTGGCGTTTATGTACACGGCTGATATACAAACAAATTTAGGTCTCCAAAATAACGGGTAGCCCCAGCAACACAATCAACAACACAACAACATTTCAATGCAAAATCACAACTTTATGTGACCTTGACCCTGGGAGATGCATAAGTCATGGTCAAAGAATATAAGGTTCATTGTAAAAATAGTATTAAACGTCTATGACCCTGAGAGGTGCAGAGGTCAAGGGGAAATAAATCAAATGTCGCAATATCTACATAATCTTCGACTGTGACCCTGGGTTGTGCAGTGGTCCAAACCAGACAAATTAAGAGTTAAATTGATATATGCCGCTCAGTTCGCCAGTAAGTTGATGTGACAGCCGTGCTAAGAATGGAAGAAGAGTTGAAATAAATTAAAGACCAAGCCAACAGTACCTGTTCCACAATAAAAATATGGGAAGTGGGGGTCTGGGTGGGATTTTAAATTATATATTTAACTGCTAATGGCAAGACATTTCTTATTCAAAAACACCACCAACCTCAGAACTGGATTGTTACGAGCAAAGAGATAAATTGCTGCAACAACGCCTCCTTTAATACTCGAGTTAGATAAGTTGTACTTAAGTTACGACTATCACTAAGGGAGATAACTCAATGGAAATTGCGCTTCCTTGATAAAAGCATCTTATTCTCATAATGCGAAATAGATGCCCTCGTATTAGTTTCATTGCTGATGATACAAGTATTAAGTGTTTTTACTGTAAAAGCTAAATACTTTGAAAACGTGTATGTTGTCAATATCTATGTTGAATTTCAAATATACAAATGGGAAAAAGTTACTCCTTTATGAAAGGTTTGAAAATAGAATAATAATTTTGAATTAAGTAATGCTAAACAGTCTGCACCTCTGTTTACAGTATTTCAATTGTCTGTTGTCCGTTCTGTTCATCAACAATCGCCCGTGCGACTATATTGTACTCACTTCCAACAGAATGGAAATATTTGCAGTGCTTTAGTTTTGTACAGTTTGACAAATGAGGTTTACTTTTCTTGCATACCGAAATTAAGGGTCCTCCGGAAATCTCAAATACATGTACAATCCGATGGCAGGTTATTGTAATGAGGGAAGCAGGTATGTCACTGATACAAACTGATCATCGAGTGGGGTATCACCATTCAACTATCTGTAGAGTTGTCAGAAAGTACCATTTACATATATGTAATAAATGAAGTGAAAAAGATCGCGCAAAATCTGGAAGACTATGCACTCAGAAGAATGGTTAGACGACACATAGCTCAGCTTTAAAAAGGGAATTGTTGCCGCATTGTTTGGTTTTAACGAGAACAATGCGGAATAGACTGAAGTCGTTTGGTTATCGTGAAAGGATATTTCTAAAGAGACCTTTACTTACCCTCAGACTCAAAACAACAAGTATGCAATGGTGTCAAGTTCGCCAATGTTGGAACCTAGCCTCTTGGAGGAAAGTTCATTGGTCGGACGAGGTTCATTTTTTACTACATTTTGTACATGTCACAGATGGGGAAATGTCTGTATGACGGTAACCTAGAACTGCATATGCTGAACGAGATATATCAAAGACGATTCCGTGTTATGGTGTGGTACTACATGTTTTTTACCACTGTAAGCTGAATCTTATCACAGTTAGGGACAGACGTGATGCACAAAATTACCAAAGGGACATTCTTGTTGGAAGTGTTGTGCCTCATTTTGACAATTACAGTCTTCAGCCAAGGTCAGTGTTCATGAATAAACAATACCAGACCACATCGAGCTAGTACTGTGCAGGATTTTTTGAGAAGAGAGTCAGTTGTGACACTACCATGGCCTGCTGGATGGCCAGGTTTTAACCCTGTTGAGCACATTTGCGACATCATTGGTCTTTCTTCAGAGGACACCGTTTATTAGATTGAAATGACGCAGGCTGAGTATTCGGAGTGACAAGCTCCATCATAACATCAACTTTAAAGTTTGATTAGAGGATTGAGAAGACGCCTTCTGATTAAAGACCATCACACGAAGTCACCTTCCCAAGAACAAAATATCGAACTGATGTACATGTACAAACAACACCTTGAAGTTTAGGCATCTGACTTGCTATTTATGACATTTGGGCTAACCATAAACTTCAAGGACAATTTCTTTTACCAAAATAAACAATATATTTTCTCAGATCATAACATGTACAGATATGGAGTGGGTTTCGGAGTGTAGTGAGGATTCTTAGATTATTCTTTATTTCTCACACCGAAATCTGACTCCTCGTGGTGTAACCATCTCTAAACTGAAAATAGTTTATCCATGTATTGATGTTCTCTCTCTTGGTTGAATTGAAAATTGCATGTCTTTGTGAAAGAATTTTATTTTGTATGTGAAATTGTTTTGCAAGGATTAAAAGCAGTACTAGTAACGCAGGTATTTGGTACATTTCTAGGTGTTGGAATTGGTATCTGCCTGACATCAGCGATGAGCATGGGTTACTACTCGATGATTCTTGGGTACACCGTTTACTATCTTGCGAATTCCTTTAAATCGCCCCTTCCCTGGACGCTGTGTAAACAGAGTTGGAATACTGATGGATGCTTCACGATACAGAAACCTCCAGTTGTGAATGAAAGTTTGAGACTGCCCTTAAATGTATCCGGGCCAGGGCACCACCTCATATTAACAAACGAATCAAAGACTACAACTAATACGTCCATTTCTTATATATCTTCCGCAGAAGAATTTTGGCAGTAAGTCGGAGTTAATTTTTGTACTTTATTCACTTTATTTTCAAATTTTTTGCAAATAACCATCTCTTCTGTGCAACGATACACATAGATGTTTCAAACATCTCATTACATTGTGTGATGTTTATTATTTTCTCACTATATATTGAATTTCAATTTTAAGAATTCTGAATATCTAACCTGTTTTCGGGTTGGATATTTTTTCTGTGATATACTATAAATATATAAGAGAAGACCCTTTTCACATGAGAGACATTTATTAAAGTAAGAGTATAAAAACCCACCATGAGTATCCTTGTATAGGATTAAAAAAATTATTAAATAAAATTATTAATCAAACCAGAAATAGACAACACGGTCAGAACGATCACATCAAACAACAATGTAGACTAAATGAGTAAACCCAAATCAAGGAATTGTCATCGCACCAGGACTTATTGGTGTAAAACATTTAATCATGCTGTACTAATTTTGAAGTCAAAACTTAATTAATTGAAATAAAAACAGGTAAAATGAATCCTTTTAAAGCTGACATTTAGATTTGCCACAGTCATTGGAATTTATGTTATGCTCTATAAAAATGACATACAAGTGAACAATCGCTGAAGCTGTTTTCACTCCTGTTTGATGCTGACATTCACAATTCTGGTTAGTAGAATGATCTGACACACAACAGAAAGCGCTCAGGATTTAGTTATCAAAAGTACAATCGTACTCACGAGTTTAACATGTCTTTTACAGAGAGAACGTGCTCCACATGTCCGAGGGAATTCATCAGCTCGGATCAATGCAGTGGTACATCGCATTCTGTCAGCTGGCTGCCTGGGTTATTGCCTTTCTTTGTGTGATAAAAGGAATCAAGTCCTCGGGAAAGGCAAGGCGGATTATATTAAATCAATCATCTAGAGTAAGAGAGTTTTGAAACTGATTTAATGTAATGTCTATTTTAGAATATACATGCATGTACACATATACATATACAATAAGCTGGATAAGTATTCCTTATAAATACCCGACATATCTGATGTGTTTATAGATTAGCATTAGTAATATTAATATACTGCCAATAACCACAAACATGCTGCGGGATATAATCCTTTGAATTTCGAAACATAGAGTCACATCTCATAGTACTACTACTTGCATGTAAAATGTTTTCACTTAGATTCTCCAAATCATCATATCTATTGCTAAGTACTTGAGTGTTGTCTTCATTCTCAGAATCACTCTCATTTTTAAAATGACCGCCAATCATGCAATATGGATCTCAAAGAGATTTAGCAGGCAGGGGTAGTTGAGGTTGGCGCATAAAATGTAAACTTGAAATGATCAAAATGGCCGAAATTTTCAAAATGGCCACTGAAAACGCGTCAATGTTTCAATGTTTTGCATTGGTATTTGGGAATAAAATAAAGAACTCGAAATTATTAAAATTGCCACCCAAAATGCGTCCTGTTTATTAAAGTCTATACTTTCCAGTTGGTTTGACATGTTTGATTTGTAAAATATAATATTTCCTATAGTCAGTAAAGCTTGTGTATTCTTTATCACACTTGTACTGATAGGGTTTCCTGCCATTTTAAGGGATCTCGGGGGAATAAGTTTCAGAGTTTTGCAAGATGAGCGGAAGTCTAAAACAATGTGCAGTTTCTTTCTTTTCTTTTTTTTTTTTTTTTTTTTTTGCAGAAAGGGGATTGTTTATTTTGCAGGAATGGGACTTAATCAAGTAAATCAGTTTTCTTTTATTTTAGGGTAGGGATTCGATTGGTGTTTGTTTGGGATATTTTCGTATCAGCATCTTGTTAGAATTGTCACTTGTTCTTGTTGTATTTCACTGTAAAACAAAAACTTGATGCTTAAAAAATAATCTTATACACTCAATTGATAGTAATTCAAAATAAAAGATAAATATATCTAAAAATACTTGATAAATTATATCAAATGCAGGAGGAGTAAAGTCAATGCAAGAAATCGAATTTGGTCGTGTTGGTTACTGCCTTTGTTGTCGTTTAAACTTCGTTTTCATTATATAGGGACTGACACGTAACACACGACTACAATATCGTTTGTCTGACGGTCGAGTTGCGTCGCCAGTGGGATCGAAACATGCTCACACTCACGGGCTCAGCTCAGGCGGGTTTGCGATACATTTGTTTACTGGACACACAGGACAACAATTATTGCGTCAGTACTGGAACTGAGAGTATATTTGTTTACAAATACGGAAACTATTAAAACTGCATGTCATACCCCTAGATTTTTTCACATCGTTATACTCACTAGTATATTGTTACTTGATTATTATATAACTGTACCATAACAATGAGAGGTTTCTCAGGGTTTCAATAAACTAAACTAAGATCCGTTTGATTTGTCAAACGCAGAAATCATGAACTATTCTCAAACTTTGACACCTTTAATTCAGAAAACCGCGCCACGATATTTGGATATAAAGTAGACGTAACATCGTGCCTTTGAAATGCTAGTATGAGGCAACTGATTAACGTCACGAAGATTCGTTTTTCGCTTGACACAGCTTTGCTACTAGTAATATACTAATACGAAATGATATTTCTTCTAAGATACCCCCTTCCTGAGAGGTTACGTTTCGGTCCTTTTTGAACATTAGTATCACGGTCTCCGGACACTCTTGATATTACTGTACTTGATATTTATACGTATGTATGTAGGTTATTAACATCGATAGAGTTTTTCACGAACTTGGAAGAAATTTTAGAACAAATATTCGTTGTGTTTGTAGACTTTAACATAATGTTATCACTTTTCCAGGCTGTTTACGTAACTGCTACATTGCCCTACATCCTGCTAACAGTCCTGCTCATTCGCGGGCTGACCTTGCCCGGCTCTGTAGACGGAATCTTGTTTTACATTACGCCGGATTTCACCAGATTGAAAGATTTTCAGGTAAATACATGATATGTCACGTCATTTCTCATTGTATTTGGCGATATATAGATAAAAATAAATCGAACATTTTCAGGAAAAGGAATTACATGTGATATTCATGTATTTCTAAATCTGATTTATTGTATATGACATACCAGATATATCCCAATGAACTCCACATAAAAGACACCACAGGGTCTTCCACATTGCTTTGTACTTAGATATTTATTGAACATAGATGTTAACCACCAACTAACAACCCAGCTCTATTACAAACGGGATGATTTCAGCTACTCAATCGTCACTTCCCATATTTATGTCGCAATATTCCATTGTTACCTGCATATGGTGTTTATGTCTCTTGATTTGATACACAAGAGCTTGTTCTGTGTATGATCAGTTTTTAAACTCGAGACAGGCTACTGACAAACACGTTGATGTTAAAAGTCAGCATTTCGCAAATTATATGTTCGTTATTACGGTGTAGTTTGCCCACCTGTCATTGGGTAAAATGCTGTCTGACGTGTTTCATACCAATTGTTAGACCGTTCTTTACATACTGATTTTGACTGCCGATTACACCGTTTACCTGATTAAGATATAGGGCTCTAAGCGGATGTGACCGGTCGACAGGAGATGCTTACTCCTCCTAGGAACCTGATCCCACATCTGGTATATCCTGGGGTCTGCGTTTCCCCAACTCTTAATTTTGTATTGCTTATAAGAGTTATGAGATGGATCACTGTTCGTTATCTTCTCCTTTTCATGGAATGTCTTTACATGTGTAATCAAAATGGACACATGTGATATTCTTCTTTTGATACATGTTGATTTACCCTATCAATCCATTATAACAAAGTGAGTTCCGACACCTTCTTTGTTGATGCATCTTGAGGAAAGCGTGATATGTAACCTTTGAACTTGACTTTCACTTGTACTTATACAAACAGAAATACACAATCTTTACAGACGGACACACAGACAAATAATCAATAAATCATTTACCTAACTTGCTATATAATCGCTTCATTAAGAATATATCTAAACGATGTGAGGCTTTGGATGTGGAGAACTGATGCCATGACTGAGATTCTCTGTCACATCGCTTAGACTTGGTAAACAAATCACCTGTTGACTCTGTCCACTCTGTGATTGCTATATCATAAATTACCAGTGATGAATCAGATTTGATTAGAGAATTCATCACTTTACTTTGCAAGAAAAGGAAAGAATTTTCATCTAAAATTTTATAAAAGCACAATGTGACTAAGTGAAAACCCTGAATATGTTAGTTTCGCACGCACACTTCTTATCAGCTGACGGTGCTCTAAGTGTTGTACCAACATCTACTAAATGGAGCACTGTAGCTCGAGAAGTCGTGGATTCGCTGAATGTTCGACATTAGATCTGAGGTTTATCGGATGAAACAAAAATCTATATAATGTGACACGGTTGCGCTCGTATGTTAACAACTTTAATTTTCTGAAATGACACAGATCGCTAAGCGTAAGTAAATCCTGTGTCAATTCATTTACAGCTGTGTTACAACGCACTTTGAAAAATTACGCACTTCGAAAAAAAAAAATCAAAGTGCGACAATTGAAAAACTATTATTTTCCAAAGTGCGTTGATATTGACTATATTAACGCACGTTGCAGAAAACAAATTTTGCACGGCTCGGTCAATTTTCTCGAAGCTTTCAAAAATGATAGATTTAGACGTTTTGGGGATTTGGGTAAAAATAAGGGCCTGGCTCTGCAAGAGCCCTACAATGATTAGACAGCATGTTCGTCCCTCCGATCGTCCGTCCGATTTCATTTGTCTTGAACAATATTCCTTTCCCTTGACCAAGTCTGGCCAAAGCTTTACCCATAGATTGCCCATGGGTAGAGGGTGTGCAGCGACATTGGTCCAATTTCCTAGATCAAAGGTCACTGTAGATAAACCTATCTGTGTAAGATCTTTGTCTGGAGCATATTTTCTCTACCCTTGGCCCAGTCAGGCTTAGACTTCACCCATAGAGTGTGCATGAGTGGATGATGAGCAGTGGCCATAAACCAATTTCCTAGATTAAGGGTCAAAGGCGAACTAACTTCTCTTTGTAAAATCCTTGTATGGAGCATACATGCATTTCTCTCACCTTGGTTTTACCAGACTCAAACTTCATCCATAAACCTTTGCTGAGTACAGAATGTCCTCTCCAAAAACAATATTTCAGAACAAAATTGCATGTATTTTGCTAAAAGCGGGATCCTTTGAGATGGTCACCATTTCAAGTCTGACCTCTGACGAGACTCTCTAGATGCAAGTGTAGAAAGTATGCGAGCGGATCTAAATTCAAATTTTAATTAAATTGGGGATGGGACTTGTCTACATGCAATCCATTTGAATGATTTACCGGTAAAAATCATAATGATTGGCATGTATCTTTGGTTTTCCCTTCCCCGTTTCCGCCAAACGGATCAATTCCTCTCATTTTGAGAAAGAAATACAACACTTAATTATTCCCTCTACTAATTAAATTCAAAGTTCCAAAATTTTTGTTTTGTATACATTTTTCAAAGTGCGTTTAGTGTATTGAAAGTGCGTAATTTTTTCAAGGTGCGTTAAGTGTATTCAAAGTGCGTAATTTTTTCAAAGTGCGTTAAGAGTATTGAAAGTGCGTAATTTTTTCAAGGTGCGTTAAGTGTATTCAAAGTGCGTATTTTTTTCAAGGTGCGTTAAGTGTATTGAAAGTGCGTAATTTTTTCAAGGTGCGTTAAGTGTATTCAAAGTGCGTAATTTTTTCAAGGTGCGTTAAGTGTATTGAAAGTGCGTAATTTTTTCAAGGTGCGTTAAGTGTATTCAAAGTGCGTAATTTTTTCAAGGTGCGTTGCCACACAGCTGGTGACGTCTCTACTTGATTGAGAAATTCTCCAAAAGGCATGAAAGCTCAATCAATCAATAAAACCTGTCAGAAGACTATAGTGTACAATGGATATTCGTAGGTATGGATAGAAGCTGCGGTGCAGGTGTTTTATTCTGTCGGGATTGTCTGGGGGCCGCTGGTGACATTGGGCAGCTACAATAAATTCAAGAATAACTGTCTAAGGTAACTACATGTAACTAATAATGGTAAGATAAGCATGAACTGCAAAACTGTCACTGTTAATACATTTATGAAATTAAGGATTATCTCCCTCATGCATAGCTCTGATCCTTAGACGAATTTGACTCCAGTCTTTGGCATTCTGTTTTGTTTAGTTCTTGCAAGTTTATTGTTATTTCGGATTTCCAATAATGCAGCTTGAGTATCACTGAAGAGACACTATTTGTCGAAATGCGCATCTGGTGCATAAAAATTGGTACCGTATAAGTTTTACATGTAATAAAACCTTTATTTAATCATGATATATAGCATACAGTTGTACCAGTATTCTGTGTTGTAAAATATCATAGTCCATTTTCACCTTGTTTTGATAATTGTGGTCTTTATTTTGTACTTGTATAATGTACCGTCTGTAACACAGGCCTGCAATGTGAATTGGCATTAAGGTAGCTCACTACACTAAAGCTTACACTCTTTATGACACTAGGTCACAAGATGGCGATTTAAATGTTTTGTGAAAGTATTTGTATCGATCGATTTGTTTGTCTATCATCGTAGTTCAGTGGTTAAAGCATTGGGCTGGTGAACCGTAAATCTCGAGTTTAATCCGACAGAGTCTTTTGTTCATATGTATTGACATTTTTTGAAAATCATGTTTAATTTGCATATTTTCTGCCTTTTTGGCATGTATACTTATTATATATCATCATATCTTTTATGATCAAATCAATTCGTACTTTGAGAAACTATTTCTAGGTGTAGTGAGCCACCTTAAATCAAAATAGTAGCGAAGATGTACAGATTTAAAACTGTCAGGAGTTGGAGAATTTCTTGATAATGCAGAAAATTCATTTCATAAAACTGCTGCAGATATTGCAGATCTTTAGATCTTTAAAAAACTCTTCTAAAAAAAATGCTTGTTTGTTTAGTGTTGCTATTCAATTACATACTGTGTTGGTGCAGGCGGAGCCGATGTATTATTAGCGTGATCATGATTTAGCGCTTCTCCTGTGTATGAAAGTGGATAAATAGAAATATTCATATTTTCACACGACTTTAAATTAGCGCCTTTACATCACCTCCAAAGTCGCTAAATTTTGAATCCCGCTAAAATAAGTTAACATACAGTATCAAAAAATATGAGAATAATTTGGAATTGAATGGTTTAGAATTTTAAAAACAAGCAAGATTGTTCTACCGATCAGTGTGGCTGATTTGCTATTACATGTGTCATTCACCTACTAAAGCTGTGACAATACTATATTAATTGGAATAAGAAGAAAACATCTCTACAATTAAGAATATTTCTAGCTGCACGTTCCTGAAGTGTGCACAAGTTTTTCAAATTTGACTTTAGTTTTTCGCAAACAATACAGCCGTAATATGATAGTATTACACACCTTTGGTAATGCATCACATAATGCATTTAAAATTTAGATTTGGCTTGAGCCCTGGTGATTTGATGTAATTTCAGAGACAGCATTATTCTGTGTATTGGTGGAGAACTAACCAGTGTGTTTGGAGGGTTGGTTGTATTTGCTATTTTAGGAGTAATGGCGGATAAAAGAGGAGTCACAGTCGACAAAGTGGCTAAATCAGGTAAATAAAAAATGCACCCCAGATCCCCGTAAAATAACAACACGGATTGTATAGTGTAACGTGTTACTGAGTTCTTTACAAGAGATGGGGTCATATATTTATAATTTTTCCTCTTACTCTACTTGAGCTATTGATTGATCATTAGCATAAAATTTTCAATTTCTCTGTCCGAGCATTGATTGGTACCGAATTACTTATCTCGGGTTTCTAATTATATACAGAGGGTAGCTTGCTGGCTTGGGCTACTTGCACCGTGTTCCTTAGCAAAGTTCCTATTGCTAATTGAAAGTACAGAGTGACTCACCCTTATTCAGGATAATTGCACCCAGTACCCCATTGCAATTCCTTAAGCTCTTCTTATTCTTTTCTCCCGAGCCTATTTCTTATTTTTATTTTTGGCCCACCCATTCGTTCTCGATTCTGGAGCTATTCACATCAGACTAACTGATTTCCCTGCTGCAGGCTCTTGTATATCCAAAGGGGGTGATCAGGTCCTTGGACTATTCTATTATAAATCACTTCTGCGTTTGGAAGACATGGACCTAATATACTATAACTATTAATCACCACATATAGAGAGTTTATTTATTTAAGTATCATTTTTTAGGACCAGGTCTTGCTTTCATCGCCTACCCGGAGGCTATCTCCATGTTACCAGTGCCAAACCTATGGGCTGTCATTTTCTTCCTTATGCTGCTGACCGTTGGTCTTGATAGTGTGGTATGTATGTATGCTACATCTACAATGTCTATAGACTACTTAATATGATTGTGTTTACATCACGATATCTACAATACACACTACTTAATATGATTGTGTTTACATCACGATATCTACAATACACACTACTTAATATGATTGTGTTTACATCATGATATCTACAATACACACTACTTAATATGATTGTGTTTACATCACGATATCTACAATGTGTACACACTACTTTTATATGATTGTGTTTACATCACGATATCTACAATGTCTACACACTACTTAATATGATTGTGTTTACATCATGATATCTACAATACACACTACTTTATATGATTGTGTTTACATCACGATATCTACAATGTGTACACACTACTTAATATGATTGTGTTTACATCACGATATCTACAATACACACTACTTAATATGATTGTGTTTACATCACGATATCTACAAGGTAGACTTCATATGAAAGTGTTTACAGTGTACAAATGTTCCGGACCTAGTGACATCATCGTCGATCGCGATGTGTACAGTGGAGACATTTCAATCACACATTGTCAAGACTTTGTGTCAACATCAATTTACATTATTTTAGGGGGGCGGTTAAAATGTAGGGGTGATGGAGATACAGCATTGTCGCGTTGACAGATTTACAATGTAGGACGATGATGATATGGAATTTGTAATGTAAATGACAGCATCGTGTAGTATTCAGTCATTGCACATGTAATTTATCTTCTACAAAGTGCGGGAGAAATATAACGCTGGGGGTACCGATATCAACAAGCTACCATATGCAAACCAGAATACAATGTGTCGTCTGTTTGAATGCTAATGAATGATTACTAGTAACGCTGATTCCAGAGCTTGAAATGGTTACATATGAAAGCTGGTGTTTACACAGTGCGTACAAAACTCATAAGGATGCTGATAATGGTGTATGCATCAGATATAGGTAGCTGTACTGTAAGCTGTTGACCTTGTGTTGTGCAGTTACTACGGGGTGCCAATTGGGACTTAATTTTTTTGTAATCAAAATCCATTTTGTGTACACAAAATGTGAAATTCTGTCACAACAAAATCCTATTTGTCTTACAAAAATATGCTATACATACTGCTTTTATGAGTATAACTTCATTTTTGCAATGAAAAGAATAATTTTTGATATGCAAAATTATCTTTCTGTGGAAAAAATATTTTTTCTTGACAAAATTCATTATTGTCAATTAGGTATGCAGACATAAACATATTTGCATGCAAAATTGACTTTTGTTACCTGATTTGCTAATTAGATAACAAAAGTCAATTTTGTGAGACAAAATTGAATTTGCACACAAAATGTTGATTTTGTAACGTCAAATGAGACTGGTGATTTTGTACTCAAAATCCATCTTTGGGTGGACAAAACTGAATTTTGTTGGACATTAGTGAAAAATTGACACAAAATTCAATTTTGTGTCACAAAAGTCAATTTTGTCAAACAAAAGTCGATTTTGTTTGCAAATCAGTTAACAGAATTCAAATATGGATATGCAAATGAAAACTTTCATCACGATTTTGTATGAAGGTCTCTCATTGCAGTAAAATACTGCTTGTTTGTGTCATCCATTTCATTGCTGTGAACGTTTACTATACTTACATTGATCAGCAGACTATTTCCAGACTTCCTGTGAGAGGCGCATGCTCTGGAATCTCATTAGCAAAAGGGGAGGGAGGTAATGATATCAAGTACTGGCCAATTACTGAACAAAAATCAGGGTTGAAGTATTCTAACAATCTATGGGAAATATTCTTTCAAGGGCACATTAAATATTTCAAGCGTAATATTTACGTGTATATTCAACATATATTCGTTTAGTATCATACCTTCCAAGTCCGATTAACCTTTACCAAAGAATGAGCTAAATGAAAGATGTAAGCGTATCAACCAATCGGTGATCAGCTTACAAGTTAAGGTCAAACATGATTTTAATTGGAAAAAAAACAAAACAAGAATTTTGTCATGACAAAAACGACTTTCGTCTACAAAAATGAATTTTGTCATAACAAAAATTATTTTTGTCCACTGAAAGATAATTTTGTATAACAACTTATTTTTATCATTACGGTTATCATTCAGTCTGATTAAAACCAGCCCCCCCCCCCCTTCTTCTATCGTCGACGATAGGAGAAGGGGGGCTGGTTTTAATCAGACTGGGTTATCATTAAAATAATTTTGTTGTGACGAAATTCAATTTTGTGAGACAAAATTGACTTTTGTCAGAATATTTCTCAGTTTTGTTTGCAATTTAGTTAACAGAAGTTTGCATTAAAGAATTTAATTGATGCAAAATTGAATTTTGTAATCAAAAATGAATTTTGTCTTGACATACATTTAAGTGACTTTTGTCCACTGAAAGATAATTTTGTATAATTTTATAAATTATAAATTTTGTGAATCTGAACTCATTTTTTATTGAACAAAACTCACTTTTGTCCACACTAAATTGGATTTCTAGTACAAAATCACAAAAGTCTAATTTGACGCCCCGTAGTTACAGCAAATAAAAGGTGTATTATTGGGGCTGCACCGTAAGAGAAATCCAGGTCCCTAACGGAAATGAGCGTAGTTGTATAAAGTAAATGTATACGGAATGGTAGCCACGGTATACATGACTGTTAGAACATTTACAGTTAATTCTCACATAGTCTGGGGTTAATCTCACAATCGGTTACACACGACCGAGACAAAATAGATGCACGTGGTTGACGTTTATTAATTGTGATCATTGTAATGTCAACGGTGTAGATAACATTGACATACATCCTTTGTACCGCGGCATAAGGTCAATAGCTCGGTTCTAAATTTAGAAAACTGCACCATAAGTCAGCACCACTACGATATGACGGAAATAATCTCCAAGTGGCATCAGACAAAGAAACTGGCAAACAAACGTGTCTCTTTTGACTTGTATTTGAATGTTAAACGGGGAACACACGTTCCTCTTGCATGTTTAAGTAAATCTGTAGAACAACGTTGTTTTCGATAATTAAGTAACGTTATGTGCGAAGTCTATTTCATCCCGTTTTAAAATCATTCAAAGACGACACATAGGTGGTACATGTATGTACAGATTGCGTAAGATGAAAACGGCTAGAAAATATTAAGAAATATTACCGTAATAGAAGTGTTTAGGTTTGTTAACATTCTTATTCCTTGGTTAAGTTGATCTAAATAAATACCTAAAGTCTTATTAAAAACCTAATGTACAACAATCGATTCCCTTGAACACACACAGAGAGAGAGAGAGAGAGAGAGAGAGAGAGAGAAGCAGTGGGAAAAACCACGGCACTGTTGGTTATTTAAACCTAAAAAATTTCGACGCAACCCGCGTCTTTATCAAGAGATCGAGAGACATATATTACATAAACAAATACCACATACTGCACACTACCAAAAAAAAAGAAGACTAATACGAATACATCTAGGTACATCGTTTACAAAAATGATACACTAATAGACTAAATTAAGAAATAAACAATCTCTCTCTCTCTCTCTCTCTCTCTCTCTCTCTCTCTCTCTCTCTGTATGTGTGTGTGTATACATATATAAGAAATAGATTTCATTTTGGAATGCCCTTTAGAGTATAAACTGCGACGCTTCACGTACTTTCATGAAGCATGTTATATTTGTAAATATACATATACATGTAAAACTTGTTTTGCAGTTTGGAGTAGTGGAAACTGTTCTTACAACATTTGCAGACCGTTACAAGTTCTTCAGAAACAGAAGAGTCTTACTGGCAGCTATAGTTGTTTGTCTCATGTATCTGCACAACCTGATTTTCTGTACCGAAGTATGTACCCGACTTATCTACTGTAACACAAGAGCAACGCATGCTATCATGATATCGGAGAGTATCTATAAGATGTTAGTTCTAAGATAGATTTCTTACAGTGTAACTGTCAAACTGAAGAAAGATTTTACTCCATATACCCCAGAACCAAAATTATTATCAGTTTTCAAATTATACTTGGCACCAACACCAAGTTTGATAATCCTAACATTATTTACATACACTGTTTTTCCTTCTTCATTATACCCATGGAAATATGACTAGAAACGATAGACATCTTGTTCTCACCATGGAAACATGCCTACCAGGTTTGGTTATCCTAGCTTCATTTGTATAGTTCAATTTTTATCCTTCCCACAAGGTGTTTATGGAGGAAAAGACAGGCCATTGAAAGACAGGTAGAATTATTGCACCATACCAGAACACAGTATGTCTATGATGGTTTCATTTCTATATCAAATCTGATTATCCCTACCCTAATAGTATTGTTTATATCTGGTTTTGTGCTCAAAATTAAGTTACTAATGTGAGTTTAACGTTGATCTTTGACATACGACCTTTGAAAAACAATAGCGTTCTGCCTCTGATCTTCATTATTCTACTGTTACTAGTACTATCTCTATTCTGTTTTGTGTCAATAGAATCACCCATGTACATTTATAAGTTGGACCTTGATCTTTGACCCACGACCTTGAAAAACAATAGGCTTTTCCCTCTAATCATTGGGAACATGTGTACCAAGTTTGATGATACTAGCCTTAGAAGTGCTGTTTTTATCTGACCTACAAGGTGCTGACAAGACACTTTGTGTCATTCCATAATACGACTGTATGAAAGAGAAAGGAATCAAGTACATTGTATTACAGCTGTCCCTGACTATAATTTGAAAAAAAAAAATATTGTTATTTCGTAACAAATGTAATAGCGTGATATTTGGCGCTTAGTAAGTTAGAAATTATGACAGGAAGTTGACAGTTTATTTCGTATGTATCAAATATGTTTTGGTAACATTTTCCAACGGTGTGAATAATACTATTTTCCTTTTTTTCTATTAAAAGAAATATAATTTTACATTTTTCAGTACTAAAAGCGCTTTTTTAAATATAGTCTCAAAATTGGGGAATTTTTAGTTTGAGATATTTTTGTTTCGAAAATTCCATATACATTCGACACTTTTTATACCATGAAGCTTAAGTCACACTTAACCAGAAAACTGCATAGAATATCGTGTATTTTGTGAAAAACTCGGAAGAATCTTTATATTTACAGGGTGGAATATACGCTTTCCAGCTGTTCGACTTTATATTTACAGGGTGGAATATACGCTTTCCAGCTGATCGACTTTATATTTACAGGGTGGAATATACGCTTTCCAGCTGTTCGACTTTATATTTACAGGGTGGTATATACGCTTTCCAGCTGTTCGACTTTATATTTACAGGGTGGAATATACGCTTTCCAGCTGTTCGACTTTATATTTACAGGGTGGAATATACGCTTTCCAGCTGATCGACTTTATATTTACAGGGTGGAATATACCTTTCCAGCTGTTTGACTTTATATTTACAGGGTGGAATATACGCTTTCCAGCTGTTCGACTTTATATTTACAGGGTGGTATATACGCTTTCCAGCTGATCGACTATATATTTACAGGGTGGAATATACCTTTCCAGCTGTTTGACTTTATATTTACAGGGTGGAATATACGCTTTCCAGCTGTTCGACTTTATATTTACAGGGTGGAATATACGCTTTCCAGCTGTGCGACTGGTATATTGCTGTCGTCTCCGTACCTGTGTTTGGTTTAGCAGAATGTGTAATATTTACATGGATATATGGTACGAATGATCAATCATTTAACCAATGAAGTTTAATTTTTAAATAGCAATGATTACTAAAAGTAACTACACATTTCAAAATGATTTTACAACATGTTTTTGATTTACGTGATATGATATTAATAGATAATGTCAAGAAAATGATAATCTGCATAGTCTGGTCTGATATATCTTTCGTGGACTGACTTCATATCTTTCAAACCAATTAACAGATTTTAATGAAAATTGCTGAACGCATTTTATACGGAGTAGATCATCTACCAAGCTTCAGAAATATAGCCCTGAAATCCCTTGATTGATGAGTACAGCTGTAAATAACAATGACACTATCATGTCACCTGGAGCAATAGTACTTAACGCTATTTATCCAGTGTTTTTGCCTTTGGTTTGTGTTGTAAATACTGTGCGTATTGATATTGATAAATATAGTATGTCTAGATCGAATGTGCCTACTTGGTATTCTTTAAGAAATAAAATTTCATTTTTGAAAATACATGGGGGTATGAACTGCAGCGCTTCACGCCGTATACTTTTCGCTAACACACGCCGGTATACTTTTCGCTAACGCACGCCGGTATACTTTTCGCTAACGCACGCCGGCGTCAATCATCGCAGTTTAGATACCATTCTGTATTTCCAAAATGAGATTTATTTCTTAGATAACGCGCTTCATGAAATATGCCAGCGTGAAGGTCGCAGATCATACCTCCAAATATGAATTTTTTATTTTCAAATACGAAATCTATTTCTGATATTTATATTATTATTTCATTCTGTCGGAATTCCCGGTCATTAAAATATATTTATTATATTTATATCCGTATTGATACGCGCATTTTTATACCCCCCCCCCCCCGAACGAAGTTCCGGGGGGTATATAGGAATCACTCTGTCTGTCCGTCCGTCCGTCTGTCTGGTCCAGATTCGTGTCCGGGCCATAACTTCTTTGTTCTTTGACATAGGCATACCATATTTGGCACACAGGTGGATCACCATGAAACGATGTGTCAAGTACCTTCATGACCTCTATATGACCTTGACCCTTGACCTCAAGGTCAAAATTAAAGGCTTTTTTTTTTTTACAATAAATTCGTGTCCGGGCTATGATTTCTTTGTTCTTGACATAGGCATACCATATTTGACACATGAGTGTATCACCATGAGATGATGTGTCGGTACCTTCATGACCTCTATAGGACCCTGAATACCTAGGTGTATCACCATGAGACTATGTGTCATGAACATTCATGACCTCTTTATGAACCTTGACCTTTGATCTCAAGGTCAAAATTATAGGTTTATATCATGGATTTGTGTTCGGACTATATCTTACATTTTCTTCTACAAAGGCATACCATATTTTTACACTCAGGAAAGAGGTAATTTATACCTATTAACAACACCCTTTGGGAGATTGGGGTAAACGGGGGGTATTCTTAGTGAGCATTGCTCACAGTACCTCTTGTTACAAACAGAAGGGCGTTCATGAGGAAAAGTTATAGAGATTGGAAATGTAAATATTGTCTTGTAAAGTTCACCACAATGTGCATGACTGTGAACGTGATTGATTACAGGTAGATTATTGACAGTTTAGAAATACAAAAATCGTTAACAGTATGAGTGAAAAATTCTCGAGAGAGACGTTAAACAAGATCCAATCAATCAATTAACGGTAAACTAAGGGGCACTGTATCTTCATGAGAGCACAAATTGATTTTCACATGTAAGTTTCAACTGCGAAGTTTGACCTACTTTAAAGAAAACTTAACCTGGTCAATATCTCCTGATGTATTTAAGGTAGGGATTTCATGATTTGCGTATAGATTCCCTATAGTAAAGTCTTGTATTTCATACATGATCTTTGACATTGTGATTTTGACCTTGGAGTTTGATCCAAATTTTAAAAAAATTGACCTTACTTAAAATTTGTGAATAATGAATTATAGGGCGTTATCATATGCATTCCTTTTGACAAATTTTTTCTTTGTATTAAAATTCTAACTTTGTGACATTGACCTTGAGGTATGACTTACTCTTAAGTAAACGTAACCTATCAAAATCTCCTGCACTACATAAAGCAGGGTTTTCATGTTTTGTATATAGATTTTTTACGGCTAGACTTTGTTTG